>NW_017216771.1:0-12972 GCF_001704415.2 Capra hircus | reverse complement strand
GGAGGAAATTGCACGTGCATGCATCCACTAGAGACGAGGACTGACTCACCTGGGAGACTCCAGAAGTACCCCAAGGTCCATGTAAGCACTGGAGAGGTTTTCTCAGGTTCCGGCACCGACTCCACACAAGGTATAAGGCGCCGGCATCGACGGGAGAGGAATCCCGAGAGGCCCCGAGCACTCGCATGGTGACTGGCCTTTCCTGAGGCCACCAGAGCGGGTCCCTGAGGACCCCGTCTTAAGTCCACAGCACCTGCCGCAACTCGAGAAAATTCAGGAGGTTCTCCCCTTCAGGCGACATGAGGCCCATTTGTGCTGAGGCGTCTCGAGACTAATCACACCTAACCTCTGGAACTTCCAAAGCGTCTTTCACACCCTTGCTGCAACTCAAGAAGTTCCTCGACATACCCGTTTCCCCTCGAGAGGAAGCACGAGAGTCCCGCCACATCCAGAGGAGCCCCGTTTCCGCCTCATAGTTCCAGAGGAGGGATCCTTTCCATACGTGGTCGGGTAAAGTATTCCTGGCGTTCCCGTCGCATCTCAAGAGGAGGCGCTCTCCACAGGAAAGGCGAGAGGAACTCCAGGGTCGTGCCACCATTCCCAGAGTCCCCCAGATGCTCAGTCCAAGCCAGGGAAACCAGTTTTCCCTGCACTGCCTCGACTTTCAAGCCGAGGATCGACTCATACAACGGTGGCACGTGAGACAGCCCTGTGGGAAAGCCTCGTGGGAAAGCCTCATGGGAAAGCCTCGAGGTAAACCCTGAACCCTTGATCCACAAGAAGGGAAGCGTGACACTCGCTGCTACAGCTCGGGGAGCGCACGTGCATGCCCCCACTCGAGACGAGGACTGACTCCCCTGGGAGACTCCAGAAGTACCCAAGATCCATGTCAGCACTGGAGAGGAATCCTCAGGTTCCAGCACCGACTCCACACAAGATCTTAGGCCCCGGCATCGAGGGAAGAGGAATCCCGAGAGGCCCCCGAGCAACTCCCATGGGGACTGGCCTTTCATGAGGCCACCAGCGCGGGTCCATCAGGTCCCTTCGTAAGTCGAGAGCACCTGCCGCAACTTGAGAAAATTCAGGAGGTTCTCCCCTCCAGGTGAGATGAGGCCCATTTCCGCTGAGGCGTCTCGAGGCTAATCACACCTAAGCCTCTGGAACTTCCAAAGGGTCCTTCACACCCTTGCTGCAACTCAAGAAGTTCCCCAACATACCCGTCTCCACTCGAGAGGAAGCACGAGAGTCCCGCCCACATCCAGAGGAGCCCCGTTTCCGCCTCCTAGCTCCAGAGGTGGGATCCTTTCGCTGCGTGGTCGGGAAAGAATTCCCGGCGTTCCCGTCGCATCTCAAGAGGAGGCGCTCTCCACAGGAAAGGCGAGAGTAACTCCAGGGTCATGCTACCATTCCCAGAGTCCCCCAGATGTCTCAGTCCATTCCAGGGAAACCTGTTTTCCCTGCACTGCCTCGACTTTCAAGCCGAGGATCGACTCACATCACGGTGGCACGTGGGACAGCCCTGTGGGAAAGCCTCGTGGGAAAGCCTCGAGGGAAAGCCGCAGATCCCTTGATCCACGCGAAGGGAAGCGTGACACTGCTGCTACAGCTCGGGAGTAATGCGCACGTGCATGCCCCCACTCGAGACGAGGACTGCCTCCCCTGGGGAGACTCCAGAAGTAGCCCAAGATCCATGTCAGCACTGGAGAGGAATCCTCACGTTCCGGCACCGACTCCAAGCAAGGTCTTAGGCTCCGGCATCGACGGGAGAGGAATCCCGAGAGGCCCCCGAGCAACTCGCATGGGGACTGGCCTTTCTTGAGGCCACCAGAGCGGGTCCCTGAGGTCCCTGTCGTAAGTCGAGAGCACCTGCCGCAACTCGAGAAAATGCAGGAGGTTCTACCGTAGAGGCAAGATGAGGCCCATTTCCGCTGAGGCATCTGGAGGCTAATCACATCTAACATCTGGAACTTCCAAAGGGTCCTTCACACCCTTGCTGCAACTCATGAAGTTCCCCGACATTCCCGTCTCCACTCGAGGAAGCACGAGAGTCCTGCCCACATCCAGAGGAGACCCGTTTCCGGCCTCCTAGCTCCAGAGGAGGGATCCTTTCCCTGCGTGGTTGGGAAAGAATTCCCCGCGTTCCCGTCTCATCTCAATAGGAGGCGCTCTCCACAGGAAAGGCGAGAGGAACTCCAGGGTCGTGCCACCATTCCCAGAGTCCCCCAGATATCTCAGTCCATTCCAGGGAAACCTGTTTTCCCTGCACTGCCTCGACTTTCAAGCCGAGGATCCACTCACACCACGGTGGCACGTGGGACAGCCCTGTGGGAAAGCCTCGTGGGAAAGCCACCGATCCCTTGATCCACGCGAAGGGAAGCGAGACACTGCTGCTACTGCTCGGGAGGAAAGCGCTCGTGCATGCCCCCAATCGAGACGAGGACTGACTCCCCTGGGGAGACTCCAGAAGTACCCCAAGATCCATGTCGGGCACTGGAGAGGAATCCTCAGGTTCCGGAACAGACTCCTCACAAGGTCTTACGCCCCGGCATTGAGGGAGAGGAATCCGAGAGGCCCGCGAGCAACTCGCATGGGGACTGGCCTTTCCTGAGGCCACCAGAGCGGGTCCCTGAGGTCCCCGTCGTAAGTCGAGAGCAGCTGCCGCAACTCGAGAAAATCCAGGAGGTTCTCCCCTCCAGGCGAGATGAGGCCCATTTCCGCTGAGGCGTCTTGAGGCTAATCACATCTAACATCTGGAACTTCCAAAGGGTCCTTCACACCCTTGCTGCAACTCAAGAAGTTCCCCGACATACCCGTCTCCACTCGAGAGGAAGCACGAGAGTCCCGGGCACATCCAGAGGAGCCCCGTTTCTGCCTCCTAGCTCGAGAGGAGGGATCCTTTCCCTGCGTGGTCGGGAAAGAATTCCCGGTGTTCCCGTCGAATCTCAAGAGGAGGCGCTCTCCACAGGAAAGGCGAGAGGAACTCCAGGGTCGTGCCACCATTCCCAGAGTCCCCAGATGCTCAGTCCATAACAGGGAAACCAGTTTCCCAGCACTGCCTCGACTTTCAAGCCAAGGACGACTCACACACGGTGGCACGTGAGACAGCCCAGTGGGTAAACGTCGTGGGAAAGCCTCGTGGCAAAGCCTCGTGAGAAAGCCTCCACGGAAAGCCACAGATTCCTGGATCCACGCGAAGGGAAGGGTGACACTGATGCTACAGCTCTGGAGGAAATTGCACGTGCATGCATCCACTAGAGACGAGGACTGACTCACCTGGGAGACTCCAGAAGTACCCCAAGGTCCATGTAAGCACTGGAGAGGTTTTCTCAGGTTCCGGCACCGACTCCACACAAGGTATAAGGCGCCGGCATCGACGGGAGAGGAATCCCGAGAGGCCCCCGAGCAACTCGCATGGTGACTGGCCTTTCCTGAGGCCACCAGAGCGGGTCCCTGAGGACCCCGTCTTAAGTCGCACAGCACCTGCCGCAACTCGAGAAAATTCAGGAGGTTCTCCCCTTCAGGCGACATGAGGCCCATTTGTGCTGAGGCGTCTCGAGACTAATCACACCTAACCTCTGGAACTTCCAAAGCGTCTTTCACACCCTTGCTGCAACTCAAGAAGTTCCTCGACATACCCGTTTCCCCTCGAGAGGAAGCACGAGAGTCCCGCCCACATCCAGAGGAGCCCCGTTTCCGCCTCATAGTTCCAGAGGAGGGATCCTTTCCATACGTGGTCGGGTAAGTATTCCTGGCGTTCCCGTCGCATCTCAAGAGGAGGCGCTCTCCACAGGAAAGGCGAGAGGAACTCCAGGGTCGTGCCACCATTCCCAGAGTCCCCCAGATGCTCAGTCCAAGCCAGGGAAACCAGTTTTCCCTGCACTGCCTCGACTTTCAAGCCGAGGATCGACTCATACAACGGTGGCACGTGAGACAGCCCTGTGGGAAAGCCTCGTGGGAAAGCCTCATGGGAAAGCCTCGAGGTAAACCCCTGAACCCTTGATCCACAAGAAGGGAAGCGTGACACTCCTGCTACAGCTCGGGAGCGCACGTGCATGCCCCACTCGAGACGAGGACTGACTCCCCTGGGAGACTCCAGAAGTACCCCAAGATCCATGTCAGCACTGGAGAGGAATCCTCAGGTTCCAGCACCGACTCCACACAAGATCTTAGGCCCCGGCATCGAGGGAAGAGGAATCCCGAGAGGCCCCCGAGCAACTCCCATGGGGACTGGCCTTTCATGAGGCCACCAGCGCGGGTCCATCAGGTCCCCTTCGTAAGTCGAGAGCACCTGCCGCAACTTGAGAAAATTCAGGAGGTTCTCCCCTCCAGGTGAGATGAGGCCCATTTCCGCTGAGGCGTCTCGAGGCTAATCACACCTAAGCTCTGGAACTTCCAAAGGGTCCTTCACACCCTTGCTGCAACTCAAGAAGTTCCCCAACATACCCGTCTCCACTCGAGAGGAAGCACGAGAGTCCCGCCCACATCCAGAGGAGCCCCGTTTCCGCCTCCTAGCTCCAGAGGTGGGATCCTTTCGCTGCGTGGTCGGGAAAGAATTCCCGGCGTTCCGTCGCATCTCAAGAGGAGGCGCTCTCCACAGGAAAGGCGAGAGTAACTCCAGGGTCATGCTACCATTCCCAGAGTCCCCCAGATGTCTCAGTCCATTCCAGGGAAACCTGTTTTCCCTGCACTGCCTCGACTTTCAAGCCGAGGATCGACTCACATCACGGTGGCACGTGGGACAGCCCTGTGGGAAAGCCTCGTGGGAAAGCCTCGAGGGAAAGCCGCAGATCCCTTGATCCACGCGAAGGGAAGCGTGACACTGCTGCTACAGCTCGGGAGTAATGCGCACGTGCATGCCCCCACTCGAGACGAGGACTGCCTCCCCTGGGGAGACTCCAGAAGTAGCCCAAGATCCATGTCAGCACTGGAGAGGAATCCTCACGTTCCGGCACCGACTCCAAGCAAGGTCTTAGGCTCCGGCATCGACGGGAGAGGAATCCCGAGAGGCCCCGAGCAACTCGCATGGGGACTGGCCTTTCTTGAGGCCACCAGAGCGGGTCCCTGAGGTCCCTGTCGTAAGTCGAGAGCACCTGCCGCAACTCGAGAAAATGCAGGAGGTTCTACCTAGAGGCAAGATGAGGCCCATTTCCGCTGAGGCATCTGGAGGCTAATCACATCTAACATCTGGAACTTCCAAAGGGTCCTTCACACCCTTGCTGCAACTCATGAAGTTCCCCGACATTCCCGTCTCCACTCGAGGAAGCACGAGAGTCCTGCCCACATCCAGAGGAGACCCGTTTCCGCCTCCTAGCTCCAGAGGAGGGATCCTTTCCCTGCGTGGTTGGGAAAGAATTCCCCGCGTTCCCGTCTCATCTCAATAGGAGGCGCTCTCCACAGGAAAGGCGAGAGGAACTCCAGGGTCGTGCCACCATTCCCAGAGTCCCCCAGATATCTCAGTCCATTCCAGGGAAACCTGTTTTCCCTGCACTGCCTCGACTTTCAAGCCGAGGATCCACTCACACCACGGTGGCACGTGGGACAGCCCTGTGGGAAAGCCTCGTGGGAAAGCCACCGATCCCTTGATCCACGCGAAGGGAAGCGAGACACTGCTGCTACTGCTCGGGAGGAAAGCGCTCGTGCATGCCCCCAATCGAGACGAGGACTGACTCCCCTGGGGAGACTCCAGAAGTACCCCAAGATCCATGTGGGCACTGGAGAGGAATCCTCAGGTTCCGGAACAGACTCCTCACAAGGTCTTACGCCCCGGCATTGAGGGGAGAGGAATCCCGAGAGGCCCGCGAGCAACTCGCATGGGGACTGGCCTTTCCTGAGGCCACCAGAGCGGGTCCCTGAGGTCCCCGTCGTAAGTCGAGAGCAGCTGCCGCAACTCGAAAAAATCCAGGAGGTTCTCCCCTCCAGGCGAGATGAGGCCCATTTCCGCTGAGGCGTCTTGAGGCTAAACACATCTAACATCTGGAACTTCCAAAGGGTCCTTCACACCCTTGCTGCAACTCAAGAAGTTCCCCGACATACCCGTCTCCACTCGAGAGGAAGCACGAGAGTCCCGGGCACATCCAGAGGAGCCCCGTTTCTGCCTCCTAGCTCGAGAGGAGGGATCCTTTCCCTGCGTGGTCGGGAAAGAATTCCCGGTGTTCCCGTCGAATCTCAAGAGGAGGCGCTCTCCACAGGAAAGGCGAGAGGAACTCCAGGGTCGTGCCACCATTCCCAGAGTCCCCCAGATGCTCAGTCCATAACAGGGAAACCAGTTTCCCAGCACTGCCTCGACTTTCAAGCCAAGGACGACTCACAACACGGTGGCACGTGAGACAGCCCAGTGGGTAAACGTCGTGGGAAAGCCTCGTGGCAAAGCCTCGTGAGAAAGCCTCCACGGAAAGCCACAGATTCCTGGATCCACGCGAAGGGAAGGGTGACACTGATGCTACAGCTCTGGAGGAAATTGCACGTGCATGCATCCACTAGAGACGAGGACTGACTCACCTGGGAGACTCCAGAAGTACCCCAAGGTCCATGTAAGCACTGGAGAGGTTTTCTCAGGTTCCGGCACCGACTCCACACAAGGTATAAGGCGCCGGCATCGACGGGAGAGGAATCCCGAGAGGCCCCCGAGCAACTCGCATGGTGACTGGCCTTTCCTGAGGCCACCAGAGCGGGTCCCTGAGGACCCCGTCTTAAGTCCACAGCACCTGCCGCAACTCGAGAAAATTCAGGAGGTTCTCCCCTTCAGGCGACATGAGGCCCATTTGTGCTGAGGCGTCTCGAGACTAATCACACCTAACCTCTGGAACTTCCAAAGCGTCTTTCACACCCTTGCTGCAACTCAAGAAGTTCCTCGACATACCCGTTTCCCCTCGAGAGGAAGCACGAGAGTCCCGCCCACATCCAGAGGAGCCCCGTTTCCGCCTCATAGTTCCAGAGGAGGGATCCTTTCCATACGTGGTCGGGTAAGTATTCCTGGCGTTCCCGTCGCATCTCAAGAGGAGGCGCTCTCCACAGGAAAGGCGAGAGGAACTCCAGGGTCGTGCCACCATTCCCAGAGTCCCCCAGATGCTCAGTCCAAGCCAGGGAAACCAGTTTTCCCTGCACTGCCTCGACTTTCAAGCCGAGGATCGACTCATACAACGGTGGCACGTGAGACAGCCCTGTGGGAAAGCCTCGTGGGAAAGCCTCATGGGAAAGCCTCGAGGTAAACCCCTGAACCCTTGATCCACAAGAAGGGAAGCGTGACACTCCTGCTACAGCTCGGGAGCGCACGTGCATGCCCCCACTCGAGACGAGGACTGACTCCCCTGGGAGACTCCAGAAGTACCCCAAGATCCATGTCAGCACTGGAGAGGAATCCTCAGGTTCCAGCACCGACTCCACACAAGATCTTAGGCCCCGGCATCGAGGGAAGAGGAATCCCGAGAGGCCCCCGAGCAACTCCCATGGGGACTGGCCTTTCATGAGGCCACCAGCGCGGGTCCATCAGGTCCCCTTCGTAAGTCGAGAGCACCTGCCGCAACTTGAGAAAATTCAGGAGGTTCTCCCCTCCAGGTGAGATGAGGCCCATTTCCGCTGAGGCGTCTCGAGGCTAATCACACCTAAGCTCTGGAACTTCCAAAGGGTCCTTCACACCCTTGCTGCAACTCAAGAAGTTCCCCAACATACCCGTCTCCACTCGAGAGGAAGCACGAGAGTCCCGCCCACATCCAGAGGAGCCCCGTTTCCGCCTCCTAGCTCCAGTGGTGGGATCCTTTCGCTGCGTGGTCGGGAAAGAATTCCCGGCGTTCCCGTCGCATCTCAAGAGGAGGCGCTCTCCACAGGAAAGGCGAGAGTAACTCCAGGGTCATGCTACCATTCCCAGAGTCCCCCAGATGTCTCAGTCCATTCCAGGGAAACCTGTTTTCCCTGCACTGCCTCGACTTTCAAGCCGAGGATCGACTCACATCACGGTGGCACGTGGGACAGCCCTGTGGGAAAGCCTCGTGGGAAAGCCTCGAGGGAAAGCCGCAGATCCCTTGATCCACGCGAAGGGAAGCGTGACACTGCTGCTACAGCTCGGGAGTAATGCGCACGTGCATGCCCCCACTCGAGACGAGGACTGCCTCCCCTGGGGAGACTCCAGAAGTAGCCCAAGATCCATGTCAGCACTGGAGAGGAATCCTCACGTTCCGGCACCGACTCCAAGCAAGGTCTTAGGCTCCCGGCATCGACGGGAGAGGAATCCCGAGAGGCCCCCGAGCAACTCGCATGGGGACTGGCCTTTCTTGAGGCCACCAGAGCGGGTCCCTGAGGTCCCTGTCGTAAGTCGAGAGCACCTGCCGCAACTCGAGAAAATGCAGGAGGTTCTACCCGTAGAGGCAAGATGAGGCCCATTTCCGCTGAGGCATCTGGAGGCTAATCACATCTAACATCTGGAACTTCCAAAGGGTCCTTCACACCCTTGCTGCAACTCATGAGTTCCCCGACATTCCCGTCTCCACTCGAAGGAAGCACGAGAGTCCTGCCCACATCCAGAGGAGACCGTTTTCGCCTCCTAGCTCCAGAGGAGGGATCCTTTCCCTGCGTGGTTGGGAAAGAATTCCCCCGCGTTCCCGTCGCATCTCAATAGGAGGCGCTCTCCACAGGAAAGGCGAGAGGAACTCCAGGGTCGTGCCACCATTCCCAGAGTCCCCCAGATATCTCAGTCCATTTCCAGGGAAACCTGTTTTCCCTGCACTGCCTCGACTTTCAAGCCGAGGAGATCCACTCACACCACGGTGGCCACGTGGACAGCCCTGTGGGAAAGCCTCGTGGGAAAGCCACAGATCCCTTGATCCACGCGAAGGAAGCGTGACACTGCTGCTACTGCTCGGGAGGAAAGCGCTCGTTGCATGCCCCCAATCGAGACGAGGACTGACTCCCCTGGGGAGACTCCAGAAGTACCCAAGATCCATGTGGGCACTGGAGAGGAATCCTCAGGTTCCCGAACCGACTCCTCACAAGGTCTTACGCCCGGCATTGAGGGAGAGGAATCCCAGAGGCCCGCGAGCAACTCGCATGGGACTGGCCTTTCCTGAGGCCACCAGAGCGCGGTCCCTGAGTCCCCGTCGTAAGTCGAGAGCAGCTGCCGCAACTCGAAAAAATCCAGGAGGTTCTCACCTCCAGGCGAGATGAGGCCCATTTCCGCTGAGGCGTCTTGAGGCTAAACACATCTAACATCTGGAACTTCCAAAGGGTCCTTCACACCCTTGCTGCAACTCAAGAAGTTTCCCCGACATACCCGTCTCCACTCGAAAGGAAGCACGAGAAGTCCCGGGCACATCCAGAGGAGCTCCGTTTCTGCCTCCTAGCTCGAGAGGATGAATACGAGGGATCCTTTTCCCTGCCGTGTCGCGCGAAGAATTCCCGGTGTTCCGTCGACATCTCAAAGGGGAGGCGCTCTCACAGAAAGCGCAGAGGAACTCCAGGTCGGCCCCACCATTTCCCAGAGGGCCCCCAGATGCTCAGTCCATAACAGGCGAAACCAGTTTCCCAGCACTGCTCGACTTTCAAGCCAAGGCGACGACTCACAACACGGTAGGCACGTGAGACCAGCCCAGTGCGGTAAACTCGTGGCAAAAAAGGGGGGGCCCCTCGCTGGCCAAAGCCTCGTGAGAAAGCCTCCACGGAAAGGCCACAGATTTCCTGCGATCATCGCGAAGGAAGGTACACTGATGCTACAGCTCCTGGAGGAAATTGCACGTGCAGGCGCATCCACTAGCAGACGAGGACTGACTCACCTGGGAGCACTCCAGAATACCCCAAGCGTCCATGTAAGCACTGGAGAGGTTTCTCTCAGTTCCGGCCACCGAACTCACACACAAGGTATAAGCGCGGCATCGCACGGAGACGAATCCCGAGAGCCCCGAGCAACTCGCATGCGTGCACTGCTTTCCTTGACGCCACCAGAGCGCCGGTCCCTGAGACCCCGTCTTAAGTCCACCAAGCACCCTGCCGCCAACCTCCGAGGAAAATTTCAGCGGTTCTTCCCCTTCAGGCGACATGAGGCCCATTTGTGCCTGAGGCGTCTCACGAGACTAATCACACCTAACCTCTGGAACTTCCAAAGCGTCTTTCACACCTTGCATGCAATCAAGAAGTTCCTCGACATAGCTCCGTTTCCCTCGAGAGAAGGCCGAGATGTCCCGCCCACATCCAGCAGGAGCCCCGTTTCCGCCCTCTATAGTTCCCAGAAGGAGGATCCTTTCCATTACGGCTGGTCGGGGGTAAGATATCCTTGGCGTTCCCGGTCGCATCTCAAAAGAAGGGGGTGTGGCAGAGCGCTTCTCACAGGAAGCGAGACGAACTCCAGGGTTCGTGCCACCCATTCAAGAAGTCCCAATGCTCAGTCCAAGCCAGGGAAACCAGTTATTCCCCTGCACTGACCTCGACTTTCAAGCGCAGCGAATCGACTCATTACAACGCCGTGGCCACGTTGAGGACAGCCCTGTGGGAAAGCCTCGTGGTAAAGCCTGCATGGGAAAGCTCCCGAGGATTAAACCCCTGCAAACCTTGATCCACAAGAACGGGTAAGCGTGACACTCCTGCTACAGACTCGGGCAGAAAGCGCACGGGCATGCCCCCACCTCGAACGGAGGACTGACATCCCCTGGACGACTCCAGAAGCTACCCCAAGATCCATGTCAGCACTGAGAAATCCTCAGGTTCCCAGCCACGACTCCACACAAGATCATTAGGCGCCCGCGGCATCGAGGGCAAGAGGAATCCCGAAGCCCCCCGGCATGACTCCCATGGCGACGGCCGCCTTCGATGAGGCACCAGCGCGGCGCCATCAGGCTCCCCTTCGTAATCAAGCACCTGCCGCAACTGTGATGAAAATCAGCGAGGTTCTCCCCTCCAGGCTGACGATTGAGGCCCATTTCCGCTGCAGGCGTCTCGCAGGCTGAATCACACCTAAGCTGCCTGGAACTTCCAAAGGTCCTTCACGACCCTTCTTGCTGCCAAACTGCAAAGAAGTTCCCCAACATACCCGTCTCACTCGAGAGAAGGCACGCAGAGTTCCCCGCCCACATCCAGAGGAGCCCCCTTTCCGCCCCTCTTCCTAGCTCATTTGCGTGGGATCCTTTCTCTCGCGTGGTCGGCGAAAGAATTCCGCTTCCCGTCGATCGTGTCAAGAGGAGGCGCTCTCCCACAGGAAGCGCAGAGTAACTCCACGGTCATGCTACATTCCCAGAGTCCCCCAGATGTCTTCAGTCCATTCCCAGGGAAAACCTGTTTTTCCCTGCAAACCATAGCCATCGACTTTCAAGCCAGAGGATCGACTCACACCACGGGCCACGCTGGATGCAGCCCTGTGAGGAAAGCACTCGCTGGAGCCGAAGGAAAGAACCACAAGATCCCTATGATCCACACGCGAAGGGAAGCCGCTGACACTGCTGCCACAGCTCGCGGAGACGAAATGCGCACTCGTGCCATGCCCCCCAATTCGCAGACAGAGCGACTGCACTCCCCTGGGGAGACTCGCAGAAGTAGCCCCCAAGCACATCCAATGCTAGGGCACTAGGCAGAGCGAATCCTTCCAGTTCACGGCACCATCCCAACAAGCCTCTATAGCGCCCCGCTTAATGATCGGCCTGGAGCAGGAATCCCAAGACAGGCCCAGCAGCAACATTCGCATAGGGCGCATTGGCCTTCGCGTTGAGAGCCACCAGAGCGGGTCCCATGCCGTCCCGTCGTAACTCGAGACCAGCACGCTGCCGCAAACTCAGAAAAATCATCCAGAGTGCTTCTCCCATACAGGCACGAAGCAGTAGCCCATTTCGCTGAGCGCTCTGGAAGGCTAATAATACACCTACACTGCAAACTTCACCAAAGGGCGCTCTTCAGCACTTCGCCTAGCGCAAACCTACATGAAGTTCCTCAGACATACCCGTCTCCACCGAGCAGGAAGCACTGAGAGTCTCCGGCACATCCGAGAGGCACCCCACCGCTTCGGCCCTCCTGCCTCAGAGCAGAGGATCCTTTCCCTGCGTGCGGGGACAAGAATTCCCGCACGCTTCTACCGTCATGCAATCTCAGCAGCTGAGCGCTCTCCACAGGAAAGCGCGATGAGGAACTTAAAGACCAGGTCGTGCCACCATTCCAAGCAGATCCGCCGCAGACTATCTCGCCGTCCAATTTTCCACGGAAACCTGTTTTCCCTGCTACTGCCCTTCGATTTTCAAGCCGAGATCCACTCCACACAGACGTGGCTAGGCACGTGGTGACAGCCCGTGGGAAGCCTCCGAAAGCCTCCTGGAGCCAGGAAAGCCACATTATCCTTTAGCATGCCATCGCGAAGCGGCCCAAGCGTGGGACACTGCTGCTACATGCTTCGGTCGAGGAAAGACGCACGTAGCACAGCCCCACACTCGAACGGAGGAGCTGATGCCCCTCGCGGCAGACTCCAAATACCCTCAAGATCCATGTCAGCACTGCGAGAGATACCTCAGCGTTTTTCGCACAGACACCAAGGACCCACACATAGTCCTAGATGCCCAGGCATCGCACTACAGGGCAGAGGAATCGGAATGCTCCGAGCAACTGCACACCATAGGCGCATGGCCATTCTCCGAAGCCACCAGAGCCGTGTCCCCTAACGTACGTTCCCCCGTCGAAATGATCACGAGAAGCATCCATGCCGCAATCTCAAGAAAACTCCAGAAGAGGCTTCTCCCCTCCAAGCGAGATGAGGCCAATTTCCGCCCTGAGCGTCACCGTCTGGACGGCTTAATCACTAACTAACATTCTGCGAACTTCCAAAGGCGTCCTTCAACCCTTGTCTGCAACTCAATGCAACGTTTCCCCTGACATTACTCGTCTCACACTACGAGAGAAGCCACAGAGAGTCGGCCGGCGCCCCACATCCAGAGCGCAGCCCGCTTTCCGCCTCCTAGCTCGACGAGCGAGGATTCCTTTTTTCCGGCGTGTTTCGGGACTTTAGAACTTGCC
>NW_017216770.1:0-12973 GCF_001704415.2 Capra hircus | reverse complement strand
GCTGCCATGCCGGGGCTAGCCGTTGGCGTGGAGTCGGTGCCGAACCTGAGGCAATTCCTCGGAGAGGAATCCGAGAGGCCCCGAGCAACTCGCATGGGGACCTGCCTTTCCTGAGGCCACCAGAGCGCGTTCCTGATGTCCCCGTCGTAGGTCGAGAGCACCTGCCGCAACTCGAGAAAATCCAGGAGGTTCTCCCTTCCAGGCGAGATGAGGCCCATTTCCGCTGAGGCGTCTCGAGGCTAATCACACCTAACCTCTGGAACTTCCAAAGGGTCCTTCACACCCTTGCTGCAACTCAAGAAGTTTCGCTGACATACCCGTCTCCACTCGAGAGGAAGCACGAGAGTCCCGCCCACATCTAGAGGAGCCCCGTTTCCGCCTCCTAGCTCGATGAGGAGGGATCCTTTCCCTGCAGTGGTCGGGAAAGAATTCCCGGCGTTCCCGTCGCATCTCAAGAGGAGGCGCTCTCCACAGGAAAGGCGAGCGGAACTCCAGGGTCGTGCCACCATTCCCAGAGTCCCCCAGATGTCTCAGTCCATTCCAGGGAAACTTTTTTCCGCTACACGGCCTCGACTTTCAGGACGAGGATCGACTCACACCACGGTGGCACGTGGGACAGCCCTTTGGGAAAGCCTCGAGGGAAAGCCACAGATCCCTTGATCCACGCGAAGGGAACCATGACACTGCTGCTGCAGCTCGGGAGGAAAGCGCACGTGCATGCTCCCACTCGAGACAAGGACTGACTCCCCTGGGGAGACTCCAGAAGTACTCCAAAATCCATGTCAGCACTGGAGAGGAAACCTCAGTTTCCGGCACCGACTCCACACAAGTTCTTAGGCCCCGGCACCGACGGGAGAGGAATCCCGAGAGGTCCCCGTGCAACTTGCATGGGGACTGGCCTTTCCTGAGGCCACCAGAGAGGGTCCCTGAGGGCACCGTCGTAGGTCGAGAGCACCTGCCGCAACTTGAATAAATCCAGGAGGTTCTCCCTTTCAGGCGAGATGAGGACCATTTCTGCTGAGACGTCTCGAGGCTAATCACACCTAACCTCTGGAAGTTACAAAGCGTCCTTCACACTCTTTCTGCAACTCAAGAAGTTCCCCGACATACCCGTTTCCACTCGAGAGGAAGCACGAGTGTCCCGCCCACATCCAGATGAGCCCCGTTTCCGCCTCATAGCTCAACAGGAGGGATCCATTCCCTGCGTGGTCGGGAAAGAATTCCCGGCGTTCCCGTCACATCTCAAGAGGGAGCGCTCTCCACAGGAAAGGCGAGAGGTACTCCAGGGTCGTGCCACCATTCCCAGATCCCCCAGATGTCTCAGTCCATTCCACGGAAGCCTGTTTTCCCGGCACTGACTCAACTTTCAAGACGAGGATCGACTGACACCACGGTGGCACGTGGGACATCACCTTGGGAAAGCGTCGTGGGAAAGCCTGGTGGGAAAGCGTCGTGGGAAAGCCTCGCTTAAAGCCTCGAGGGAAAGCCACTGATCCTAGGATACACGGGAAGGGAAGCGTGACACTGCTGCTACAGTTCGGGAGGAAAGTGCACGTGCATGCCCCCACTCGAGACGAGGACTGACTCCCCTGGGGAGACTCCAGAAGTACCCCAAGATCCATGTCAGAACTGGAGAGGAATTCTCAGTTTCCGACACCGACTCCAAACAAGGTCTTAGGCCCTGGCATCGATGGGAGAGGAATCCCGAGAGGACCCCGAGCAAATCGCATGGGGACTGGCCTTTCCTGAGGCCACCAGAGCGGGTCCCTGAGGTCCCCGTAGTAATTCGAGAGCACCTGCCGCAACTTGAGAAAATCCAGGAGGTTCTCCCTTCTTGGCGAGATGAGGCCCATTTCCACTGAGTTCTCTCACGGCTAATCACACCTAACCTCTGGAACTTCCAAAGGGTCCTTCACACCCTTTCTGCAATTCAAGCAGATCACCACATACCAGTCTCCACTCGAGAGGAAGAACGAGAGTCCCGCCCACATCCAGAGGAGCCCCGTTTCCGACTCCTAGCTCGAGAGGAGGGATCCTTTCCCTGCGTGGTCGGGAAAGAATTCCCGGCGTTCCCATCGCATCTCAAGAGGGGGCGCTCTCCACAGGGAAGGCGAGAGGAACTCCAGGGTCGTGCCACCATTCCCAGAGTCCCACAGATGTCTTAGTCCATTCCAGGGAAACCTGTTTTCCCTGCACTGCCTCGACTTTCAAGAAGAGGTTCGACTCACACCAAGGTGGCAGGTGGGACAGTCCTGTGGGAAAGCGTCGTGGAAAAGCGTCGTGGGAAAGCCTCGAGGGAAAGCCACAGATCCCTTGATCCTCGCGAAGGGAAGCTCAACACTGCTGCTACAGCTCGGAGGAAAGCGCACGTGCATGCCCCGACTCGAGACGAGGACTGACTCCCCTGGGGAGACTCCAGAAACACCCCAAGATACATGTCAGCACTGGAGAGGAATCCTCAGGTTTTGGCACAGACTCCACACAAGATCTTAGGTCCCGGCATCGACGGGAGACGAATCCCGAGAGACCCATGAGCAACTCGCATGGGGACTTCCCTTTCGTGAGGCCACAAGAGGGGGTCCCTGATGTCACCGTCGTAAGTCGAGAGCACCTGCTGCAACTCGAGAAAATCCAGGAGGTTCTCCTTTCCTGGCGAGATGAGGCCCATTTCCGCTGAGGGGTCTCGAGGCTAATCACACCTAAACTCTGGAACTTCCAAAGGGTCATTCACACCCTTGCTGCAACTCAAGAAGTTCCCCAACATGCCCGTCTCCACTCGACAGGAAGCACGAGAGTCCCGCCCACATCCAGAGGAGACCCGTTTCCGCCTCCAAGCTAGAGAGGAGGGATACTTTCCCTGCGTGGTCGGGAAAGAATTCCCGGCGTTCCCGTCGCATCTCAAGAGGAGGCGCTCTCCACAGGAAAGGCGAGAGGAACTCCAGGGTCGTTTCACCATTCCCAGAGCCCCCAGATGTCTCAGTCCATTCCAGGGAAACCTGTTTTCCCTGCACTGCCTCGACTTTCAAGCCGAGGATCGACTCACACCACGGTGGCACGTGGGACAGCCCTGTGGGAAAGCCTCGTGGGAAAGCCTCGTGGGAAAGCCTCTTGGGAAAGCCACAGATCACTTGATACTCGCGAAGGGAAGCGCGACACTGTTGCTAAAGCTCGGGAGGAAAGCGCACGTTCATGCCCCCATTCGAGACGAGGACTGTCTCCCCTGGGGAGACTCCAGAAGTACCCCAAGATCCATGTCAGCACTGGAGAGGAATCCTCCGGTTCCGCCACCTACTCCACACAAGGTTTTATGCTCCGGCATCGACGGGAGAGGAATCCCTAGAGGCCCCCGAGTAACTCGCATGGGGACCGTCCTTTCGATATGCCACCAGAGCGGGTCCCTGAGGTCCCCGTCGTAAGTCGAGAGCACCTGCCACAACTCGAGAAAATCCAAGAGGTTCTCCCCTCCAGGCGAGATGAGGCCCATTTCCGCTGAGGCGTCTGGAGGCTAATCACACCTAACCTCTGGAACTTCCATAGGGTACTTCACACCCTTGCTGCAACTCAAGAAGTTCCCCGACATACCCGTCTCCAGTCGAGAGGAAGCACGAGAGTCCCGCCCACATCCAGAGGAGCCCCGTTTCAGCTTCCTAGCTCGAGAGGAGCGATCCTTTCCCTGCGTGTTCGGGAAAGAATTTCTGGCGTTCCCGTTGCATCTCAAGAGGAGGCACTCTCCACAGGAAAGGCGAGAGGACTCCAGGGTCGTTCCCCCATTCCCAGAGTCCCCCAGATTTCTCAGTCCATTCCAGGGAAACCTGTTTTCCCTGCACTGCCTCGACTTTCAAGCCGAGGATCGACTCACACCACGGTGGCACGTGGGACAGCCCTGTGGGAAAGCATCGTGGAAAAGCCTCCTGGGAAAGCCTGGAGGGAAAGCCACAGATCCCTTGATCCACGCGAAGGGAAGCGTGACACTGCTGCTACAGCTCGGGAGGAAAGCGCACGTGCATGCCACCACTTAGAGGAGGACTGACTCCCCTGGGGAGACTCCAGAAGTACCCAAGATCCATGTCAGCACTGGAGAGGAATCCTCAGGTTCCGGCACCGACTCCACACAAGGTCTTAGGCCCCGGCATCGACGGGAGAGGAATCCCTAGAGGGCCCCGTGCAACTCGCATGGGGACTGGCCTTTCCTGAGGCCACCAGAGGGGGTCCCTGTGTTCCCCGTCGTAAGTCGAGAGCACCTGCCGCAACTCGAGAAATCCAGGAGGTTCTCCCTCCAGGCAAGATGAGGCCATCTTGCGCTGAGGCCTGATTTCTCGAGTTGCGGCAGGTGCTCTCGACTTACGACGGGGAACACAGGGACCCCCTCTGGTGGCCTCAGGAAAGGCCAGTCCCATGCGAGTTGCACGGGGCCCTCTAGGGATTCCTCTCCCGTCGATGCCGGGCCTAAGACCTTGTGTGGAGTCGGTGCCGGAACCTGAGGATTCCTCTCCAGTGCTGACATGGATCTTGGGGTACTTCTGGAGTCTCCCCAGGGGAGTCAGTCCTCCTCTAAGTGGTGGCATGCACGTGCGCTTTCCTCCCGAGCTGTAGCAGCAGTGTCACGCTTCCCTTCGCGTGGATCAAGGGATCTGTGGCTTTCCCTCCAGGCTTTCCCAGGAGGCTTTTCCACGATGCTTTCCCACAGGGCTGTCCCACGTGCCACCGTGGTGTGAGTCGATCCTCGGCTTGAAAGTCGAGGCAGTGCAGGGAAAACAGGTTTCCCTGGAATGGACTGAGAAATCTGGGGGACTCTGGGAATGGGGGAACGACCCTGGAGTCCTCTCGCCTTTCCTGTGGAGAGTGCCTCCTCTTGAGATGCAACGGGAACGCCAGAAATTCTTTCCCGAACACGCAGGGAAAGGATCCCTCCTCTCGAGCTAGGAAGCTGAAACGGGGCTCCTCTGGATGTGGGCGGGACTCTCGTGCTTCCTCTCGACTGGAGACGGGTATGTCGGGGAACTTCTTGAGTTGCAGCAAGGGTGTGAAGTACCCTATGGAAGTTCCAGAGGTTAGGTGTGATTAGCCTCCAGACGCCTCAGCGGAAATGGGCCTCATCTCGCCTGGAGGGGAGAACCTCTTGGATTTTCTCGAGTTGTGGCAGGTGCTCTCGACTTACGACGGGGACCTCAGGGACCCGCTCTGGTGGCATATCGAAAGGACGGTCCCCATGCGAGTTACTCGGGGGCCTCTAGGGATTCCTCTCCCGTCGATGCCGGAGCATAAAACCTTGTGTGGAGTAGGTGGCGGAACCGGAGGATTCCTCTCCAGTGCTGACATGGATCTTGGGGTACTTCTGGAGTCTCCCCAGGGGAGACAGTCCTCGTCTCGAATGGGGGCATGAACGTGCGCTTTCCTCCCGAGCTTTAGCAACAGTGTCGCGCTTCCCTTCGCGAGTATCAAGTGATCTGTGGCTTTCCCAAGAGGCTTTCCCACGAGGCTTTCCCACGAGGCTTTCCCACAGGGCTGTCCCACGTGCCACCGTGGTGTGAGTCGATCCTCGGCTTGAAAGTCGAGGCAGTGCAGGGAAAACAGGTTTCCCTGGAATGGACTGAGACATCTGGGGGCTCTGGGAATGGTGAAACGACCCTGGAGTTCCTCTCGCCTTTCCTGTGGAGAGCGCCTCCTCTTGAGATGCGACGGGAACGCCGGGAATTCTTTCCCGACCACGCAGGGAAAGTATCCCTCCTCTCTAGCTAGGAGGCGGAAACGGGTCTCCTCTGGATGTGGGCGGGACTCTCGTGCTTCCTGTCGAGTGGAGACGAGCATGTTGGGGAACTTCTTGAGTTGCAGCAAGGGTGTGAATGACCCTTTGGAAGTTCCAGAGTTTAGGTGTGATTAGCCTCGAGACCCCTCAGCGGAAATGGGCCTCATCTCGCCAGGAGAGGAGAACCTCCTGGATTTTCTCGAGTTGCAGCAGGTGCTCTCGACTTACGACGGTGACATCAGGGACCCCCTCTTGTGGCCTCACGAAAGGGAAGTCCCCATGCGAGTTGCTCATGGGTCTCTCGGATTCGTCTCCCGTCGATGCCGGGACCTAAGATCTTGTGTGGAGTCTGTGCCAAAACCTGAGGATTCCTCTCCAGTGCTGACATGTATCTTGGGGTATTTCTGGAGTCTCCCCAGGGGAGTCAGTCCTCGTCTCGAGTCGGGGCATGCACGTGCGCTTTCCTCCGAGCTGTAGCAGCAGTGTTGAGCTTCCCTTCGCGAGGATCAAGGGATCTGTGGCTTTCCCTCGAGGCTTTCCCACGACGCTTTCCCACGACGCTTTCCCACAGGACTGTCCCACCTGCCACCTTGGTGTGAGTCGAACCTCTTCTTGAAAGTCGAGGCAGTGCAGGGAAAACAGGTTTCCCTGGAATGGACTAAGACATCTGTGGGACTCTGGGAATGGTGGCACGACCCTGGAGTTCCTCTCGCCTTCCCTGTGGAGAGCGCCCCCTCTTGAGATGCGATGGGAACGCCGGGAATTCTTTCCCGACCACGCAGGGAAAGGATCCCTCCTCTCGAGCTAGGAGTCGGAAACGGGGCTCCTCTGGATGTGGGCGGGACTCTCGTTCTTCCTCTCGAGTGGAGACTGGTATGTTGGTGATCTGCTTGAATTGCAGAAAGGGTGTGAAGGACCCTTTGGAAGTTCCAGAGGTTAGGTGTGATTAGCCGTGAGAGAACTCAGTGGAAATGGGCCTCATCTCGCCAAGAAGGGAGAACCTCCTGGATTTTCTCAAGTTGCGGCAGGTGCTCTCGAATTACTACGGGGACCTCAGGGACCCGCTCTGGTGGCCTCAGGAAAGGCCAGTCCCCATGCGATTTGCTCGGGGTCCTCTCGGGATTCCTCTCCCATCGATGCCAGGGCCTAAGACCTTGTGTGGAGTCGGTGTCGGAAACTGAGAATTCCTCTCCAGTTCTGACATGGATCTTGGGGTACTTCTGGAGTCTCCCCAGGGGAGTCAGTCCTCGTCTCGAGTGGGGGCATGCACGTGCACTTTCCTCCCGAACTGTAGCAGCAGTGTCACGCTTCCCTTCCCGTGTATCCTAGGATCAGTGGCTTTCCCTCGAGGCTTTAAGCGAGGCTTTCCCACGACGCTTTCCCACCAGGCTTTCCCACGACGCTTTCCCAAGGTGATGTCCCACGTGCCACCGTGGTGTCAGTCGATCCTCGTCTTGAAAGTTGAGTCAGTGCCGGGAAAACAGGCTTCCGTGGAATGGACTGAGACATCTGGGGATCTGGGAATGGTGGCACGACCCTGGAGTACCTCTCGCCTTTCCTGTGGAGAGCGCTCCCTCTTGAGATGTGACGGGAACGCCGGGAATTCTTTCCCGACCACGCAGGGAATGGATCCCTCCTGTTGAGCTATGAGGCGGAAACGGGGCTCATCTGGATGTGGGCGGGACACTCGTGCTTCCTCTCGAGTGGAAACGGGTATGTCGGGGAACTTCTTGAGTTGCAGAAAGAGTGTGAAGGACGCTTTGTAACTTCCAGAGGTTAGGTGTGATTAGCCTCGAGACGTCTCAGCAGAAATGGTCCTCATCTCGCCTGAAAGGGAGAACCTCCTGGATTTATTCAAGTTGCGGCAGGTGCTCTCGACCTACGACGGGTGCCCTCAGGGACCCTCTCTGGTGGCCTCAGGAAAGGCCAGTCCCCATGCAAGTTGCACGGGGACCTCTCGGGATTCCTCTCCCGTCGGTGCCGGGGCCTAAGAACTTGTGTGGAGTCGGTGCCGGAAACTGAGGTTTCCTCTCCAGTGCTGACATGGATTTTGGAGTACTTCTGGAGTCTCCCCAGGGGAGTCAGTCCTTGTCTCGAGTGGGAGCATGCACGTGCGCTTTCCTCCCGAGCTGCAGCAGCAGTGTCATGGTTCCCTTCGCGTGGATCAAGGGATCTGTGGCTTTCCCTCGAGGCTTTCCCAAAGGGCTGTCCCACGTGCCACCGTGGTGTGAGTCGATCCTCGTCCTGAAAGTCGAGCCGTGTAGGGAAAAAAGTTTCCCTGGAATGGACTGAGACATCTGGGGGACTCTGGGAATGGTGGCACGACCCTGGAGTTCCACTCGCCTTTCCTGTGGAGAGCGCCTCCTCTTGAGATGCGACGGAACGCCGGGAATTCTTTCCCGACCATGCAGGGAAAGGATCCCTCCTCTCGAGCTAGGAGGCGGAAACGGGGTTCCTCTAGATGTGGGCGGGACTCTCGTGCTTCCTCTCGAGTGGAGACGGGTATGTCGAGCGAACTTCTTGAGTTGCAGCAAGGGTGTGAAGGACCCTTTGGAAGTTCCAGAGGTTTGGTGTGATTAGCCTCGAGACGCCTCAGCGGAAATGGGCCTCATCTCGCCTGGAGGGAGAACCTCCTGGATTTTCTCGAGTTGCGGCAGGTGCTCTTGACTTACGACCGGGACATCAAGGAACCCGCTCTGGTGGCCTCAGGAAAGGCAGGTCCCCATACGAGTTGCTCGGGGCTCTCGGATTCCTCTCCCCTGATGCCGGGGCCTAAGCCCTTGCGTGGAGTCGGTGCCGGAACCTGAGGATTCCTCTCCAGGGCTGACATGGACCTTGGGGTACTTCTGGAGTCTCCCCAGGGGAGTCAGTCCTCGTCTCGAGTGTGGGCATGCAAGTGCGCTTTTCCTCCCGAGCTTTAGCAGCAAGTGTCACGACTTCCCTATTCGCTTGGATCAAGGGATCTGTGGCTTTCCCTCGGAGGGCTTTCCCACAAGGCTTTCCCACGAGGATTTCCCACAGGGCTGTCGCACGTGCCACCAGTGGTGTGAGTCGGATCCTCGGCTTGAAAGTCGAGGCAGTGCAGGGAAAACAGGTTTCCCTGGAATGGACTGAGAAATTCTGGGGGACTCTGGGAATGGTGGGAACGACCCTGGAGTTCCTCTCGGCTTTCCTGTAGAGAGGGCCTCCTCTTGAGATGCGACGCAACCGCCGGGAATTCTTTCACGACGACGCAGGGAAAGGATCCCTCTTCTCGAGCTTGGAGGCGGAAACTGGGCTCCTCTGGATTGGGCGGGACTCTCGTGCTTCCTCTTGAGTGGAGACAGGTATGTCGGGGAACTTCTTTAGTTGCAGCAAGGGTGTGAAGGACCCTTTGGAAGTTCCAGAGGTTAGTGTGATTAGCCTGGGGACGCCTCAGAGGAAATGGTCCTCATCTCCCCTGGAGGGGAGAACCTCCTGCATTTTTGAGTTGCTGCAGGTGTTCTCGCGTTAAGACGGGGACCTCAGGGACCCGCTCTGGTGGCCTCAGGAAAGGCCAGTCCCCATGCGTGTTGCTCGGGGGCCTATCAGGATTCCTTTCCCATCGATGCCGGGCCTAAGACCTTGTGGGGAGTCGGTGCCGGAACCTGAGAATTCCTCTCCCAGTGCTGACTTGGATCTTGGGGTACTTCTGGAGACTCCACAGGGGAGTCAGTCCTTGTCCCGAGTAAGGGCATGCACGTGTGCTTTCCTCCCGAGCTGTAGCAGCAGTGTCACGCTCCCCTTCGCGCGTGAATCAAGGGATCTGTGGCTTTCCCTCCAGGCTTTCCCATGGAGACTTTCCCACGAGGCTTTCCCACAGGGCTGTCCCACGTGCCACCGTCGTGTGAGACGATCCCTCGGCTTGAAAGTCGAGGCAGTGCAGGAAAACAGGTTTCCCTGGAATGGCCTGAGACATCTGGGGGACTCTGGGAATGGTGGAACGACCCTGGAGTTCCTCACGCCTTTCCTGTGTAAAGCGTCCCCTCTTGAGATGCGACGGGAAACGCCCGAGAATTCTTTCCCGACCACGCAGGGAAAGGATCCCCCCTCTCGAGCTATGAGGCGGAAACGGGGCTCCTCTGGATGTGGGCGGGACTCTCGTGCTTCCTCTCGAGTGGAGACGGGTATGTCGGGGTACTTCTTGTGTTGCAGCAAGGATGTGAAGAACGTTTTGGAAGTTCCAGAGTTTAGATGTGATTAACCATGGGGACTCCTCAGAGGAAATGGGCCTCATCTCGCCTGGAGGGGAGAACCTCCTGGATTTTCTCGAGTTGCGGCAGGTGCTCTCGACTTACGACGGGGATCTCAGGGACCCGCCTCTAATGGCCTCAGGAAAGGCCAGTCCCCATGCTAGTTACTCGGGGCCTCTCGGGATTCCTCTCCCGTCGATGCCGGGCCTAAGACCTTGTTTGGAGTCGGTGCCGGAAAGTGAGGATTCCTCTCCAGGGCTGACGTGGATCTTGGGGTACTTCTGGACTCTCCTCAGGGTAGTCAGTCCTCGTCTCGAGTGGGGGCATGCACGTGCGCTTTCCTCCCGAGCTGTAGCAGCAGTGTCACACTTCCCTTCGGGTTGATCAAAGCAACTGTGGCTTTCCCTCGAGGCTTTCCACGAGGCTTTCCTCAAGTCTTTCCAACGAGGCTTTCCCACAGGGCTGTCCCATGTGCCACCGTGGTGTGAGTCGATCCTCGTCTTGAAAGTCGAGGCAGTGCAGGGAAAACAGGTTTCCCTGGAATGGACTGAGACATCTGGGGGACGCTGGAAATGGTGGCCCGACCCTGGATTTCCTCTCGCCTTTCCTGTGGAGATCGCCTCCTCTTTAGATGCGCCGGGAACACTGGGAACTCTTTCCCGATCACTGAGGGAAAGGATCCCTCCTCTCGAGCTAGGAGGCGGAAACGGGGCTCCTCTGGATGTGGCGGAACTCTCGTGCTTCCTCTCGAGTGGAGACGGGTATGTTGGGGATCTTATTGAGTTGCAGCAAGGGTGTGAAGGACCCTTTGGAAGTTCAGAGGTAAGGTGTGATTAGCCTTGAGACACCTCAGCGAAATGGTCCTCATCTCGCCTGGAAGGGGGAGAACCTCCTGGATTTTCTCAAGTTGCTGCTGGCTCTCGACCTACGACGGGACCTCAGGGACCCGCCTCTGGTGGCCTCAGGAAAGGCCAGTCCCCATGCGAGTTGCTCGGGAGACTCACGGGATTCCTCTCCGTCGTCGATGCCTAAGACTTTGTGGGAGTCGGTGCCGTAAAGTGAGGGTTCCTCTCCAGTGCTGACATGGATCTTGGTACTTCTGGAGTCTCCCAGGGGAGTCAGTCCTCGTCTCGAGTGGGGCATGCACGTGTACTTTCCTCCCGCCAGAAGCAGCAGTGTCACGCTTCCCTTCGCGTGGATCAAAGATCATCGCTTTCCCTCGAGGCTTTCCCACCAGGCTTTACCACAGGGCTGTCCCCACGTGCCACCGTGGTTTGAGTCGATCCTCGCTTGAAAGTCGAGGCAGTGCAGGGAAAACAGGTTTCCCTGGAATGGACTGAGACATCTGGGGGACTCTGGGAATGGTGCACGAACCGTGAGTTTCCTCTCGCCTTTCCTGTGGAAGCGCCTCCTCTTGAGATGCGACGGAAGCAACCGGGAATTCTTTCCGACCGCGCAGGAAAAGATCCCCTCTCGAACTGGGCGGAAACGGGGCTCCTCTGGATGTGGCCGGGACTCTCGTGCTTCCTCTCTGAGTGGAGACGGTATGTTGAATTCTTGGTTGCAGCAAGGGTTGAAGACCTTTGGGATATTCCAGAATAGGTGTGATTAAGCGAGACGCCTCAGCGGAAATGGCCTCATCTGCCGCCTGGAGGGGAGAACCTCCTGGATTTTTCGAGTTGTGGAGCGTGCTCTCGCCTTACGACGGGGACGCATACTGCGGGACCCGTCTGGTGGCTCAGGAAAGGCCAGTCCCCATGCGAGTTGCTCGGGGCTCTCGGATTCCTCTCCCGTCGATGCGCGGGCCTAAGACCTTGTTTGAGATTCGTGCCATACAGTGGGATCCAACTCCGGTGCCGTGGATCCAGGAATTCGAAGAGGGTGGACGGCGTTGGCGTGGAAAGATTGTTTGTTTAGTTAATGTAAGATTAAATAAGAACTATAGTGTAGTAAGAAGATTTAAATGGAGAAGAGGGCTGAATAGCTTTGGTTAACGCGGAGGCCCCATAAAATGCCCAGACAAGGAATTGCATCGGCATCTACGTTGGGCCACCCGGCGCCCGCTTGAATTATCTAAGGGTGCCTCGCCTTAAGCTCCCTTTCGTGTGGGTTCTTAACAGCCGGGCAAGTAAGTAGACCTGGCGACCTCCGGCCCCAGATGGAGAATTCCAGCCGAAGTTAAAGTAAAGAGGCAGAGAGAGGGCAACGGGCGAGAAGAAGAGAGAGAGAGAGACATGGGGGAGCCAGAGTCCCAAGTAAAGCCAGGGCCGAGAGACCTAGTTCGAGAAACTGGCCCCCTCATCCTTTATTGTTCAGGAAGGCTTTTATACTTTTGATAAACACTGGGAGATCTAATGGGTTAACACAAAATTGATGTAGGGCGTTCACAACCCAGATTCTTTCCGTATATCCATTTTGATACAAAAGGTCTCAGGTGATTTAGCATATCTTTTGGGGCCAAGAGGCTGTTAAACACTTTTGGCTCTCTCCTTAATGAATGTTTATTTTTGTTTCCCCTGATATGTGTTTTTTTTAATCGCATCTCCTTAAGCATTAAAGTTACATCTCTACATAGACAAGGTGGGCAGTGGGATATAAACAAAGAAGGTAGTTAACTCAAAGAATCTAATGTTGCAAATACCAGGTCTACTACTTGGTTTTTGCTATATACGCACTATATCTAAAAATAAAGATATGAAAATTTGGCCAGCAGCATGTGACCTGCAAAAATAAACCTTTAATCAGTCCTATTCTAAAGATTTTGACTCCTCGAGCTGCTACATTCCTAAGGATATTTAAGCTTCCTGTGACTCCTCGTCAGGAGGCCTCAAACAATCACATGCGGCCGTTGTACCGAGTCCTGCAGGCAGGCTAGACCAGGCAATCGGAGGGGTGTTTTGGTATGAAATACTCTTTCGAAATGGCAAGAAGACTAAAAGCCCTGAATTGACTTTTTCCAGAATAATGTCAAGAAGAGTGGAAAAAAGGCAGAGCACAAAAGCCGCAGAATTTTGTT
>NW_017216769.1:0-12974 GCF_001704415.2 Capra hircus | reverse complement strand
GGAATCCCGAGAAGGCCCCGAGCAATCGCATGGGGACTGGCCTTTCCTGAGGCCACCAGAGCGGGTCCCTGAGGTCCCCGTCGTAAGTCGAGAGCACCTGCCGCAACTCGAGAAAATCCAGGAGGTTCTCCCCTCCAGGCAAGATGAGGCCCATTTCCGCTGAGGCGTCTTGAGGCTAATCACACCTAAACCTCTGGAACTTCCAAAGGGTCCTTCACACCCTTGCTGCAACTCAAGAAGTTCTCCGACATATCCGTCTGCACTCGAGAGGAAGCACGAGAGTCCCACCCACATCCAGAGGAGCCCCATTTCTGCCTCTTAGCTCCAGAGGTGGGATCCTTTCCGTGCGTTGTCTGGAAAGAATTCACCGAGTTCCCATCGCAATTCAAGAGGAGGCGCTCTCCACAGGAAAGGCGAGAGGAACTCCAGTGTCGTGCCACCATTCGCAGACTCCCCCAGATGTCTCAGTCCGATTCCAGGGAAACCTGTTTTCCCTGCACTGCCTCGACTTTCTAGCCGAGGATCGACTCACACCACGGTGGCACGTGGGACAGCCCTGTGGGAAAGCTTCTTGGGAAAGCCTCGTGGGAAAGCCTCGAGGGAAAGCCACAGATCCTTGATCCACGTGAAGGAAAGCGTGACATTGCTGCTACAGCTCGGGAGGAAAGCGCCACGTGCATGCCTCCACTCGAGACGAGGACTGACTCCCCGGGGAGACCTCAGAAGTACCCCAAGATCCATGTCAGCACCGGAGAGGAATCCTCAGGTTCCTGGCACCGACTCCACACAAGTCTTAGGCCCCGGCATAGACGGGAGAGGAATCCCGAGAGGCCCCCGAGCAACTCGCATGGGGACCTGGCCTTTCCTGAGGGCACCAGAGCGGGTCCCTGAGGTCCCCGTCGTAAGTCGAGAGCACCTGCCGCAACTCGAGAAAATCCAGGAGGTTCTACCCTCCAGGCGAGATGAGGCCCATTTACCGCTGAGGCGTCTCGAGGCTAATCACACCTAACCTCATGGAACTTACCAAAGGGTCCTTCACACCCTTGCTGCAACTCAAGAAGTCTCCCCACATACCCGTCTCCACTCGAGAGGAAGCCCGAGAGTCCCGCCCACATCCAGAGGAGCCCCGTTACTGCCTCCTAGCTCGAGAGGAGGGATCCTTTCACTGAGTGGTCGGTCAAGTATTCCCGGAGTTCCCGTCTCATCTCAAGAGGAGGCGCTCTCCACAGGAAAGGCGAGAGGAACTCCAGATTCGTGCACCCATTCCCAGAGCCCCCAGATGTCTCAGTCCATTCCATGGAAACCTGTTTCTCCTGCACTGCCTCAACTTTCTAGCCTAGGATCGACACACAACACGGTGGCACGTGGACAGCCCTTTGGGAAAGTCTCGTTGGAAAGCCTCGTGGAAAGCCTCGTGGGAAAGCCTCGAGGGAAAGCCAGCAGATCCCTTGATCCACGCGAAGGGAAGCGTGACACTGCTGCTACAGCTCGGGAGGAAAGCGCACGTGCATGCCCCCACTCGAGACTGAGGACTGACTCCCCGTGGGGAGACTGCAGAAGTACCCCAAGATCCTTGTCAGCACTGCAAAGGAATCCTCAGGTTCCGGCACCGACTCCACACAAGGTCTTAGGCCCTGGCATCGACGGGAGAGGAACCCGAGAGGGCCCTGAGTAACTCGCATGGGGACTGGTCTTTCCTGAGGCCACCAGAGCGGGTCTCTGAGGTCCCTGTCGTAAGTCGAGAGCACCTGCCGCAACTCGAGAAAATCCAGGAGGTTCTCCCCTCCAGGCGAGATGAGGCCCATTTCCGCAGAGGCGACTCAAGGCTTATCACACCTGACCTCTGGAACTTCCAAAGGGTCCTTCACGTCCCTTGCTGCAACTCAAGAAGTTCCCTGACATACCTGTCTCCACTCGAGAGGAAGCACGAGAGGCCTGCCCACATCCAGAGGAGCCCCGTTTCCGTCTCCTAGCTCGAGAGGAGGGATCCTTTCCCTGCGTTGTCGGGAAAGAATTCCCGGCGTTCCCATAGCCGTCTCAAGAGGAGGTCGCTCTCCACAGGAAAGGCGAGAGGAACTCCAGGGTGGTGCCACCATTCCCAGAGTCCCCCACATGTCTCAGTCCATTTCACGGAAACCTGTTTTCCCTGCATTGCCTTGGCTCTCAAGCCGAGGATCGACTCACACAACGGTGGCATGTGGGACAGCCCTTTGGGAAAGCCTCGTGGGAAAGCCTCGTGGTAAAGACTCGAGGGAAAGCCACAGATCCCTTACTCCACAAGAAGGGAAGCGAGATACTGCAGCTACAGCTCGGGAGGTAAGCGCATGTGCATGCGCCCACTCGAGACGAGGACTGACTCCCCTGGGGAGACTCCAGAAGTACCCAAGATCCATGTCAGCAAGGAGAGGAATCCTCAGGTTCCTGCACCGACTCCACACAAGGCCTTAGGCCCCGGCATCGATGGGAGTGAAATCCCGAGAGGCCCCCGAGCCACTCGCATGGGGACTGGCCTTCCTGAGGCCACCAGAGGGAGTCCCTGAGGTCCCCGTCATAAGTCGAGAGAACCTGCCACAACTCGAGAAAATCCAGGAGGTTCTTCCCTCCAGACGAGATGAGCCCCATTTCCGCAGAGGCGACTCGAGGCTAATCACACCTAACCTCTGGACCTTCCAAAGGGCCCTACACACCCTTGCTGCAACTCAAGAAGTTCCCTGACATACCCGTCCCCACTCGAGAGGAAGCACGAGAGTCCCGCCCACATCCAGAGGAGCCCTGTTTCCGCCTCCTAGCTCGACAGGAGGGATCCTTTCCCTGCATGTTCGGAAAAGAATTCCCGGCGTTCCCGTCACATATCAAGAGGGGGCGCTCTCCACAGGAAAGGCGAGAGGAACTCCAGGGTCGTGTCACCATTCCCAGAGTCCCCAGATGTCTCAGTCCATTCCAGGGAAGCCTGTTTCCCCGGCACTGCCTCGACTTTCAAACCGAGGATCGACTGACACCGCGGTGGCACGTGGGACATCACTGGGGAAAGCCTCGTTGGAAAGCCTGGTGGGAAAGCGTCGTGGGAAAGCCTCCTGCGAAAGCCTCGAGGGAAAGCCACAGATCCCTTGATCCACGCGTAGGGAAGCATGACAATGCTGCTACGGCTCGGGAGGAAAGCCCACGTGCATGCCCCCACTCGAGACGGGGACTGACTCCCCTGGGGAGACTGCAGAAGTACCCCAAGATCCATGTCAGCAGGGAGAGGAACACTCAGGTTCCGGCACCGACTCCACACAAGGGCTTAGGCCCCAGCATCGAAGTGAGAGGAATCCCGAGAGGCCCCCGAGCAACTCGCATGTGCACTGGGTTTTCCTGAGGCCACCAGAGCGGGTCCCTGAGGTCCCCGTCGTAAGTCGAGAGCACCTGCCGCAAATCGAGAAAATCCAGGAGGTTCTCCCCTCCAGGCGAGATGAGGCCCATTTCCGCTGAGGCGTCTCCAGGATATTCACCTAACCTCTGGAACTTCCTAAGGGTTCTTCACACCCTTTCTGTAACTCAAGAAGTTCCCCGACATACTGTCTCCACTCGAGAAGAAGCACGAGAGTCCCGCCCACATCCAGAGGGGCCCCGTTTCCGCCTGCTAGCTCGAGAGGAGGGATCCTTTCCCTTCGTGGTCGGGAAAGAATTCCCGGCATTCCCGACCCATCTTAAGAGGAGGCTCTCTGTACAAGAAAGGCGAGAGGAACTCCAGGGTCGTGCCACCATTCCCAGAGTCCCCCAGATGTCTCAGTCCATTCCAGGGAAATCTGTTTTCCCTGCACTGCCTCGACTTTCAAGCCGAGGATCGACTCACAACATGGTGACAGGTGGGACAGCCCTGTGGAAAAGCCTCGTGGGAAAGCCTCTTGGGAAAGCCTCGAGGGAAAGCCTCGTGGGAAAGCCTCGTGGGAAAGCCTCGAGGGAAAGACACAGATCCCTTGATCCACGTGAAGGGAAGTGCGACACTGCTGCTACAGCTCGGGAGGAAAGCGCACGTCCATGCCCCTACTCGAGACGAGGACTGACTGCCCTGGGGAGAATCCAGAAGTACCCCCAAGATCCATGTCTGCACTGGAGAGGAATCCTCAGGTTCCGGCACTGAGTCCACACAAGGTCTTAGGCCCCAGGATCGACGGAAGAGGAATCCCGAGAGGGCCCCCGAGCAACTCCCATGGGGACTGGCCTTTCCTGAGGCCACCAGAACGGATCCCTGAGGCCCCTTCGTAAGTCGAGAGCACCTGCCGCAACTCGAGAAAATCCAGGAGGTTCTCCCCTCCAGACGAGATGACGCCCATTTCCGCTGAGGCAAGTAGGGGGTAATCACACTTAAACTCTGGAACTTCCAAAGGGTCTTTCACACCCTTGCTGCAACTCAAGAAGTTCCCCGACATACCCGTCTCCACTCTAGAGGAATCTGAGAGTCCCGCCCATATCCAGAGTGGCCCCGTTTCCGCCTGCTAGCTCGAGAGGAGGGATCCTTTCCCTGCGTGGTCGGGAAAGAATTCCTAGCGTTCCCGTTGCATCTCAAGAGGAGGCGCTCTCCACAGGAAAGGCGAGAAGAACTCCAGGATCAGGCCCCATTCCCAGAGTCCCCAAGATGTCTCAGTCCATTCCAGGGAAACCTGTTTTCCCTGCGCTGCCTCGACTTTCAAGCCGAGGATCGACTCACACCACGGTGGCACATGGGACAGCCCTGTGGGAAAGCCTCTTGGGAAAGCCACAGATCCCTTGATCCTCGCGAAGGGAAGCGTGACACTGCTACTACAGCTCGGGAGGAAAGCGCACGTGCATGCCCCCACTCGAGACGAGGACTGACTCCCCTGGGGAGACTCCAGAAGTACCCCAAGATCCATGTCAGCACTGGAGAGGAATCCTCAGGTTCCGGCACCGACTCCACACAAAGTCTTATGCCGGGGTCCAGCCCCGGTGGATCCAGGGAATTCGAAGGGTGGACGGCGTTGGCGTGGAAAGCCTTGTTTATTTATTAATGTAAGATTACATTAGGAAACTATAGTGTAGTAAGAAGATTAAGTGGAGGAAGAGTGCTGAATAGCTTGGTTTACGCGGACGGCCAATAAAATTCCAGACAAGGAATTTGCACCACCTACGTTGGGCCACCGGCGCCCGCTTGAATATCTAAGGGTGCCTCGCCTTAAGCTCCCTTTCGTGCGGGTCTTAACAGCCAGGCCAAGTAAGTAGACCTGGCGAGCCTCCGCACTCCAGGTGGAGATTCAGCCTGAAGTTATAGTAAAGAGCAGAGAGAAGGAAAGGTAGAGAAGAAGAAAGAGAGAGAAAGACACAGGGGGAGCCAGAGTCCCAAGAAACCAGGCTGAGAGACTAGTTCGAGAAGCTGGTCCGAAGAAACTGGCCCCCGGCCCCTGGCCTCCTCTTTATTGATCAGACGGTCTTTTATACTTTTGATAATACATGGAGATCAATGGATAACACAAAATTATGTAGTGTTCTCAACCCAGATTCTTTCTGTATATCATTTTGTATACAAAAGGTCTCAGGTAATTTACATTATCTTCTGGCCAAGAGGATTGTTAACACTTTTTGGCTCTCTTCCTTAATGAATGTTAATTTTGTTTCCCCTGAAGTGTTTTTCTTTAATCTGCATCTCCTTAAAGCACTAAAGTTACATCTCTATAGAACAAAGGTGCAGTGGGTTATAACAAAGAAGGTACTTAACTCAAAGATCTAATGTTGCTAATACCAGGTCTACTACTTGTTTTTCACATACCAACTATATCTAAAAATAAAGGATATGAAAATTTGGCAGCAAGCATTGACCCAAAAAATGAAACTTTTAATCAGTCCTATTCTAAAGATTCTGACTCCTCAGAAGCTCCTGCATTCCTAGGATGTTTTAAGCTTCCTGTGCCTCCTGAGGTCAGGAGGCCTCAAACAATCACAAGCGCAGCTGTACGAGTTCTACAGGCAGGCTAGAAAGCCATCAGAGGGTTTTTGGATTGAAACACTCTTTCAAATGCAGAAGACTAACGCCCTGAATTGACTTTTTCCAGAAAAGGTCAGAAGAGTGAAAAAGCAGAGCACAAAAACCGGTAGATTTTTGTTGGGGTACATGCTTAAAAATTTCCAGAGGGGTCCCTGAAGTCTGAGCACGCCTTGCGTATGTCAGCTTCCTTCCTCATAACCTTGTCACGGGCGGGCTTCCTCACACTGGCTCCCGGCAGCCTTAGGCCCCGGCATCGACGGGAGAGGAATCCCGAGAGGCCCCCGAGCAACTCGCTTGGGGACTGGCCTTTCCTGAGACCACCATAGCGGGTCCGTGAGGTCCCCGTCGTAAGTCGAGAGCACCTGCCGCAACTCGAGAAACTCCAGGAGGTTCTCCCCTCCAGGCGAGATGAGGCCCATTTCCGCTGAGGCATCTCGAGGCTAATCACACCTAACCTCTGGAACTTACAAAGGGTCTTTCACACCCTTGCTGCAACTCAAGAAGTTCCCCGACATACCCATCTCCACTCGAGAGGAATCACGAGAGTCCCGCCCTCATCCAGAGGAGTCCCGTTTCCGCCTCCCAGCTGGAGAGGAGGGATCCTTCACCTGCGTGGTCGGGAAAGAATTCCCGGCATTTCCGTGGCATCTCAAGAGGAGGCGCTCTCCACAGGAAAGGGGAGAGGAACTCCAGGGTAGTGCCACCATTCACAGAGTCCCCCAGATGTCTCAGTCCATTACAGGGAAGCCTGTTTCCCTGGCACTGCCTCGACTTTCAAACCGAGGATCGAATGACACCACGGTGGCACGTGGGACATCACTGGGGGAAAGCCTCGTTGGAAAGCCTGGTGGGAAAGGGTCGTGGGAAAGCCTCATGGGAAAGCCTCGAGGGAATGCCATAGATCCTATGACCCACGGGAAGGTAAGCGTGACACTGCTGCTACAGCTCGGGAGGAAAGCTCACGTGCATAACCCCACTGGAGACGAGGACTCACTCCCCTGGGGAGACTTCAGAAGTACCCCAAGAGCGATGTCAGCACTGCAGAGGAATTCTCAGTTTCCGACACCGACTCCACACAAGGTCTTAGGGCCCGGCATCGATGGGAGAGGAATCCCGAGCGGCCCCCGAGCAAATCGCATGGGGACTGGCCTTTCCTGAGGCCACCAGAGCGGGTCCCTGAGGTCCCTGTCGTAAGTCGAGAGCACCTGCCGCAACTCGAGAAAATCCAGGAGGTTCTGCCCTCCAGGCGAGATGAGGCCCATTTCGCTGAGGCGTCTCGAGGCTAATCACACCTAATCTCTGGAACTTCCAAAGGGTCCTTCACACCCTTGCTGCAACTCAAGAATTTCCACGACATACCCGTCTCCACTCGAGAGGAAGAACAAGAGCTCCGCTCACATCCAGAGGATCCCCGTGTCCGCCTCGTAGCTCGAGAGGAGGGATCCTTTCCCTGTGTGGTTGGGAATGAATTCCCGGCATTCCCGTCGCATCTCAAGATGAGGCGCTCTCCACAGGAAAGGCGAGAGGAACTCAAGGGTCGTGCCACCATTCGCAGAGTCCCCCAGATGTCTCAGTCCATTCCAGGGAAACCTGTTTTCCCTGCACTGCCGTGACTTTCTAGCCGAGGATCGACTCACACCACGGTGGCACGTGGGACAGCCCTGTGGGAAAGCCTCGTGGGAAAGTCCCCTGGGAAAGCCTCGTGGGAAAGTCTCTAGGCAAAGCCACAGATCCCTTGATCCACGCGAAGGGAAGCGTGACACTGCTGCTACAGCTCTGGAGGAAATCCCACGTGCATGCCCCCACTAGAGACTACGACTGACTCCCCTGGGGAGACTCCAGAAGTACCCCAAAATCCATGTCAGCACTGGAGAGGAATCCTCAAGTTCCGGCACCGAAATCACACAAGGTCGTAGGCCCCAGCATCGACGGGAGAGGAATCCCGAGAGGCCCCTGAGCAACTCGCATGTGGACTGGCCTTTCCTGAGTCCACCAGAGCGGGTCCCTGAGGTCCCCGTCATAAGTCGAGAGCACTTGCCGCAACTCGAGAAAATCCAGGAGGTTCTCTCCTCCAGGCAAGATGAGGCCCATTACCGCTGAGACGTCTCGAGGCTAATCCCACCTAACCTATGAAACTTACAAAGGGTCCTTCACATCCTTGCTGCAACTCAAGAAGCTCCCCCATATACCCGTCTCCACTCGAGAGGAAGCCCGAGAGTCCCGCCCACATCCAGAGGAGCCCCGTTACTGCCTCCTAGCTCGAGAGGAGGGATCCTTTCACTGAGTGGTCGGTCAAGTATTCCCGGAGTTCCCGTCTCATCTCAAGAGGAGGCGCTCTCCACAGGAAAGGCGAGAGGAACTCCAGATTCGTGCACCCATTCCCAGAGGCCCCCAGATGTCTCAGTCCATTCCATGGAAACCTGTTTCTCCTGCACTGCCTCGACTTTCTAGCCTAGGATCGACACGCAACACGGTGACTCGTGGGACAGCCCTGTGGAAAAGCCACGTGGGAAAGCCTCGTGGGAAAGCCTCGTGGGAAAACCTCTTGGCCAAGCCTCGAGGGAAAGCCACAGATTCGTTTATCCATGCGAAGGGAAGCGTGACACTGCTGCTACAGCTCGGGAGGAAAGCGCACGAGCATGCCCACACTCGAGTAGATGACTGACTGCCCTGAGAGACTCCAGAAGTTCCCCAAGATCCATGTCAGCACTGGAGAGGAATCCTCAGGTTCCAGCACCAGACTCCACACAAGATCTTAGGCCCCGGCATCGACGGGAGAGGAATCCCGAGAGGCCCGCGAGCAACTCGCATGGGGACTGGCCTTTCCTGAGACCACCAGAGCGGGTCCCTGAGGTCCCCGTCGTAAGTTGAGAGCACCTGCCGCAACTCGAGAAAATCCAGGAGGTTCTCCCCTCCAGGGGAGATGAGGCCCATTTCCGCTGAGGCGTCTCGAGGTTAATCACACCTAACCTCTGGAACTTTCAAAGGGTCCTTCACACCCTTGCTGCAACTCAAGAAGTTCCCCGACATACCCGTCTCCACTCGAGAGGAAGCACGAGAGTCGCGCCCACATCCAGAGGAGCCCTGTTTCCGCCTCATAGCTCGAGAGGATTGATCCTTTCCATGCGTGGTCGGGAAAGAATTCCCGGCGTTCCCGTCGCATCTCAAGAGGAAGCGCTCTCCAGAGGAAAAGCGAGAGGAACTCCAGGGTCGTGCCACCATTCCCAGAGTCCCCTGGATGTCTCAGTCCATTCCAGGGAAAACTGTTTTCCCTGCACTGCCTCGACTTTCAAGACGAGGATCGACTCACACCACTGTGGCATGTGGGACAGCCCTGTGGGAAAGCCTCGTGGGAAAGCCTCTTTGGAAAGCCTCGTGGGAAAGCCTCGAGGGAATGCCACAGATCCCTTTTTCCACGGGAAGGGTAGCGTTACACTGCTGCTACAGCTCGGGAGGAAAGTGCACTTGCATGCCCCACTCGAGACGAGCACTGACTCCCCTGGGGAGATTCCAGGATACCCCAAGATCCATGTCAGCACTGGAGAGGAATCCTCAGGTTCTGGCACCGACTCCACACAAGGTCTTAGGCCCTGGCATCGACGATGAGAGGAATCCCGAGAGGCCCCCGAGCAACTCGCATGGGACTGGCCTTTCCTGAGGACACCAGAGCGGTTCCCTGAGGTACCCATTGTAAGTCGAGAGCACCTGACGCAACTCGAGAAAATCCAGGAGGTTCTCCCCTCCAGGCGACATGAGGCCCATTTCCGCTGAGGTATCTCGAGGCTAATCACACTTTACCTAAGGAACTTCCAAAGGGTCTTCACACCCTTGCTGCAACTCAAGAAGTTCCCTGATATACCCGTCTCCACTCGAGAGGAAGCACGAGAGTCCCGACCACATCCAGAGGAGCCCCGTTTCCACCTCCTAGCTCGAGAGGAGGGATCCTTTCCCTGCGTGGTGGGGAAAGAATTCCCGGCATTTCCGTCGCATCTCAAGAGGAGGCGCTCTCCACAGGAAAGGCGAGAGGTACTCCAGGGTCGTGCCACCATTCCCAGAGTCCCCCAGATGCCTCAGTCCATTCCAGGGAAACCTGTTTTCCCTGTACTAGCCTCGACTTTCAAGCCGAGGATCGACTCACACCACTGTGGCACGTGGGACAGCCCTGTGGGAAAGCGTCGTGGGAAAGCCTCGTGGGAAAGCCTCGAGGGAAAGCCACAGATCCCTTGATCCACGCGAATGGAAGCGCGACACTAATGCTTCAGCTCGAGAGGCACGTGCACGTGCCTGCCCCCACTCGAGACGAGGACTGACTCCCCTGGGGAGACTCCAGAAATACACCCAAGATCCATGTCAGCACTGGAGAGGAATCCTAAGGTTTCCGGCACTGACTCCACACAAGGTCTTAGGCCCCGGCATCGACGGGAGAGGAATCCCGAGAGGCCCCGAGCAACTCGCATGGGGAATGGCCTTTCCTGAGGCCACCAAAGCGGGTCCCTGAGGTCCCCGTCGTAAGTCGAGAGCACCTGCCGCAACTCGAGAAAATCCAAGAGGTTCTCCCCTCCAGGTGAGATGAGGCCCATTTCCGCAGAGGCGTCTCGAGGCTAATCACACCTAACCTCTGGAACTTCCAACGGGTCCTTCACACCCTTGCTGCAAATCAAGAAGTTCCCCGACATACCCGTCTCCACTCGAGACGAAGCACGTGAGTCCCGCCTACATCCAGAGGAGCCCCGTTTCCGCCTCCTAGCTCGAGAGGTTGGATCCTTTCCATGCGTGGTCGGGAAAGAATTCCCGGCGTTCCCGTCGCATCTAAAGAGGAGGCGCTCTCCACAGGAAAGGCGAGAGGAACTCCAGGGTCGTGCCACCATTCCCAGAGTCCCCCAGATGCCTCAGTCCATTCCAGGGAAACCAGTTTTCCCTGCACTGCCTCGACTTTCAAGCCGAGGATCGACTCACAACACGGTGGCACGTGGGACAGCCCTGTGGGAAAGCCTCAGGGGGAAAGCCTTTTGGGAAAGCCCCGAGGGAATGCCCCAGATCCCTTGTTCCATGCGAAGGGAAGCGTGACATTGCTGCTACAGCTCGGGCGGAAAGGGCACGTGCATGCCCCAACTCGAGACGAGGATTGACTTCCCTGGGGAGATTCCAGAAGTACCCAAAGATCCATGTCAGCACTGGAGAGGAATCCTCAGGTCCTGGCACCGACTCCACACAAGGTCTTAGGCCCCTGGCATCGACGGGAGAGGAATCCCGAGAGGCCCCCGAGTAACTCGCAAGGAAATTTCCTTTACCTGATGCCACCAGGGCGCGTCCCTGAGGTCCCCGTCGTAAGTCCAGTGCACCTGACACAACTCGAGAAAATCCAGGAGGTTCTACCCTCCAGGCTAGATGAGGCCCATTTCGGCTGAGGCGTCCTGAGGCTAATCACACCTGAACTCTGGAAATTCCAAATGATCCTTCACACCTTTACTGCAACTCAAGAAGTTCCCTGACATACCCGTCTCCACTCGAGAGGAAGCAGGAGAGTCCCGACCACATCCAGAGGAGCCCCGTTTCCACCTCCTAGCTCGAGAGGAGGGATCCTTTCCCTGCGTGCTCGAGAAAGAATTCCCGGAGTACCTGTCGCAACTCAAGAGGAGGCGCTCTCAACAGGAAAGGCGAGAGGAACTCCGGGGTCATGCCAGCATTCCCAGATTCCACCAGATGTCTCAGTCCATTCCAGGGAAACCTGTTTTCTCTGCACTGTTTTTGACTTTCAAGCCGAGGATAGACTCACACCACGGTGGGACGTGGGACAGCCCTGTGGGAAAGCCTAGTGGGAAAGCCTCGAGGGAATGCCACAGATTCCTTGTTCCACGTGAAGGAAAGGGTGACACTGCGGCTACAGCTCGGGAGAAATCGCACGTGCATGCCCCCACTCGAGACGAGGACTGACTCCACTGGGGAGACTCCAGAAGTACCCCAAGATCCATGTCAGAACTGGAGAGGAAACCTCAGGTCTGGCACCGACTCCACACAAGGTCTTAGGCCCCAATATCGACTGGAGAGGAATCCCGAGAGACCCCCAAGAGGGCCCGAGCAACTCGCAAGGGGACTGGCCTTTCCTGAGGCCACCAGAGCGGGTCCCTGAGGTCCCCGTCGTAAGTCGAGAGCACCTGCCGCCACTCGAGAAAATCCAGGAGGTTCTCCCCTCCAGGCGAGCTGAGACCTATTTCCGCTCAGGGTATCTCGTGGCTAATCACACCGTACCTCTGGAACTTCCAAAGGGTCCTTCACACCCTTGCTGCAACTCTAGAAGTTCCCCGACATTCCCGTCTGCACTCGAGAGGATGCACGAGAGTCCCGCCAACATCCAGAGGATCCCCGATTCCAGCCTCCTAGCCCGAGAGGAGGATCCTTTCCCTCGTGGTCGGGAAAGAATTCCCGGGCGTTCCAGTCGCATCTCAAGAGGAGGCGCTCTCCACCGGAAAGTGAGAGGAACTCCAGGGTCGTGCCACCATTCCCAGAGTCCCCTGGATGTCTCAGTCCATTCCAGGGAAACCTGTTTTCCCTGCACTGCCTCGACTTTCAAGCGAGGATCGACTCACACCACGGTGGCACGTGGACAGCCCTGTGGGAAAGCCTCGAGGGAAAGCCTCTTGGGAAAGCCTCGATGGAAAGCCACAGATCCGTTGTTCCACGCGAAGGGAAGCGTGACTCTGCTGTTACAGCTCGGGAGGAAAGCGCACGTGCATGCCCCCACTTGAGTAGAGGACTGACTGCCCTGGGGAGACTCCAGAAGTACCCCAAGATCCATGTCAGCACTGAGAGGAATCCTCAGGTTCCGGCACCGACTCCACACAAGATCTTAGGCCCGGCATCGACAGGAGAGGAATCCCGAGAGGCCCCCCGTGCAACTCGCATGGGGACTGGCCTTTCCTGAGGCCACCAGAGCGGGTCCCTGAGGACCACTAAGTCGAGAGTACCTGCCGCAACTCGAGAAAAATCCAGCCGG
>NW_017216768.1:0-12974 GCF_001704415.2 Capra hircus | reverse complement strand
TTGGAGACGGTATGTCAGGGACTTCTTGAGTTCAGCAAGGGTGTGAATTACCCTTTGGAAGTTCCAGATGTTAGGTGTGATTAGCCTCGAGAAGCCTCTGGGAAATGGCCTCATCTCGCCTGGAGGGGAGTACCTCCTGAATTTTCTCGAGTTGTGGCAGGTGCTCTCAATTACGACGGGGAACCCAGAGACCGACTGGTGGCCTCAAGAAAGGCCAGTCCCCATGCGCGAGTTGCTCGGGGCCTCTTGTGATTCCCCTCCCGTTAATGCCAGGACCTAAGATCTTGGGTGGAGTTGGTGCCGGAACCTGAGGTTTCCTATCCAGTGCTGACATGGATCTTGGTGTACTTCTGGAGTGTCCCTAGGGGAGTCAGTCCTCGTCTCGAGTGGGGCATGCACGTGCGCTTTCCTCCCGAGTCGATCCTCGGCTTGAAAGTCGAGGCAGTGAAGGGAAATACAGTTTCCCTGGAATATACTGAGACATCGGAGGACTCTCGGATTGGTGGCACGACCCTGGAGTTCCTCTCGCCTTTTTGTGGAGAGCGCCTCCTCTTGAGATGCTATGGGAACACCGGGAATTCTTTCCCGACTACGCAGGGAAAGGATCCCTCCTCTCGAGCAAAGAGGCGGAAACGGGGTTCTTCTGGATGTGGGCGGGACTCTGGTGCTTCCTCTCGAGTGGAGACAGGTGTGTCGGGGAACTTCTTAAGTTGCAGCAAGGGTGTGAAGGACCCTTTGGAAATTCCAGACTTAGGTGTGATTAGCCTTGAGACGCCTCAGCGGAAATGGGCCTCATCTCACCTGGAGGGGAGAACCCACTGGAATTTGTCGAGTTGTGACAGGTGCTCTCAACTTACGACGGGGACCTCAGGGACCCGCTCTGGTGGCCTCAGGAAAGGCCAGTCCCCATGCGAGTTTCTCGGGGGCCTCTCGGGATTCCCTCACGTCGATGCCGGGGCCTAAGACCTTGTGTGGAGTCGGTGCCGGAACCTTAGAATTCCCCTCCAGTGCTGACATGGATCTTGGGGTACACCTGGAGTCTCCCCAGGGGAGTCAGTCCTCGTCTCGAGTGGGGGCATGCACGTGCGCTTTCCTCCCGAGCTGTAGCAGCAGTGTCACGCTTCCCGTGGCGGGGATCAAGGGATCTGTGGCTTTCCCTCGCGGCTTTCCCACAAGGTTTTCCCAAGAGGCTTTCCCACAGGGCTGTCCCAAGTGCCACCGTGGTGTGAGTCGATCTTCAGCTTGAAAGTCGAGGCAGTGCAGGGAAAACAGGTTTCCCTAGAATGGACTGAGACATCTGGGGGACTCTGGGAATGGTGGCACGACCCTGGAGTTCCTCTGGCCTTTCCTGTGGAGAGCGCCTCCACTGGAGATGCGACGGGAACGACGGGAATTCTTTCCCGACCATGCAGGGAAAGGATCCCTCCTCTCGAGCTAGGAGGCGAAAACGGGGCTCCTCTGGATGTGTTCAGGACTCTCGTGCTTCCTCTTGAGTGGAGACGGGTATTGGTGCGGGGAACTTGCTTGAGTTCCAACAATGGTGTGAAGGACCCTTTGTAGGTTCCAGAGTTTAGGTGTGATAAGCCTCGAGACGCCTCAGCAGAATTGGGCTTCATCTCGCCTGGAAGGGGAGAACCTCCTGGATTTTCTCGTGTTGGGGCAGCTATTCTCGACTTACGACGGGACCTCAGGGACCCGCTCTGGTGGCCTCAGGAAAGGCCAGTCCCCATGCGAGTAATACGGCGTCCTCTAGGTCCTCCTCTCCCGTCGATGCCGGGGCCTAAGACCTTGTGTGGAGTCGGTGCCGGAACCTTAGGATTCCCCTCCAGTGCTGACATGGATCTTGGGATACTTCTGGAGTCTCCCCAGGGGAGTCAGTCTTCGTCACGTGTGGGGGACATGCACGTGCGCTTTCCTCTTGAGCTGTAGCAGCAGTGTCACGCTTCCCTTCGCGGGGATCAAGGGATCTGTGTCTTTCCCTCGAGGCTTTCCCACCAGGCTTTCCCACGAGGCTTTCCCACAGGGCTGTCCCACGTGCCACCATTGTGTGAGTCGATCCTCGGCTTTAAAGTGGAGGCAGTGCAGGGAAAATAGTTTTTCCTGGAATGGACTGAGACATCTGGGGGACTCTTGGAATGGTGGCCCGACCCTGGAGTTCCTCTCGCCTTTCCTGTGGAGAGCGCCTCCTCTTGAAATGCGACGGCAACGCCGGGGATTCTTTCCCGAACACAGTGAAAGAATCCCTCCTCTCGAGATAGGAGGCGGAAACGGGGCTCCTCTGGATGTGGGCAGAACTCTCGTGCTTCCTCTCGAGTGGAGACGGGTATGTCGGGGAACTTCTTGAGTTGCAGCAAGGGTGTGAAAGACCCTTTCGAAGTTCCAGAGTTTAGGTGTGATTAGCCTCGAGATGCCTTAGAGGAAATGGGCCTCATTTAGCCTGGAGGGGAGAACCTCCTGGATTTTCTCGAGTTGCAGCAGGTGCTCTAGCCTTACGATGGGGACCTCAGGGACCCGCTCTGGTGGCCTCCGGAAAGGCCAGTCCCCATGCGATTTGTTCGGGGGCCTCTCGGGATTCCTCTCCCGTCGATTCCGGGGCCTAAGACGTTGTGTGGAATCGGTGCCTGAACCTGAGGATTCCTCTCCAGTGCTGACATGGATCTTGGGTTACTTCTGGAGTCTCCCCAGGGGAGTCAGTCCTCGTCTCGTGTGGGGGCATGCAGTGGCGCTTTCCTTCAGAGCTGTAGCAGCAGTGTCACGCTTCCCTTCGCGTGGATCAAGGAATCTGTGGCTTTCCCTCGAGGTTTTCCCACGAGGCTTTCCCACGAGGCTTTCCCACGAGGCTTTCCCACAGGGCTGACCCACGTGTCACCGTCGTGTGAGTCGATCCTCGGCTTGAAAGTCGAGGCAGTGCAGGGAAAACAGGTTTCCCTGGAATGTCCTGAGACATCTGGGGGACTCTGGGAATGGTGGCACGACCCTGGAGTTCCTCTCGCCTTTCCTGTGGAGATCGCCTCCTCTTGAGATGCGAGGGGAATGCCGGGAATTCTTTCCCGACCACGCAGTGAAAGGATCCCTCCTCTCGAGCCATGAGGTGGAAACGAGGCTCCTCTGGATGTGGTGGGACTCTCGTGCTTCCTCTCGACTGGAGACGGGTATGTCGGGGAAATTCTTGAGTTGCAGCAAGGGTTTGAAGGACTCCTTGGAAGTTCCATAGGTTAGGTGTGATTAGCCTCGAGACGCCTCAGCGGAAATTGGCCTCATCTCTCCTGGAAGGGAGAACCTCCTGGAATTTCTCGAGTTGCGGCAGGTGCTCTCGACTTACGACGGGGACCTCAGGGACCCTCTCTGGTGGCCTCAGGAAAGGCCAGTCCCCATGCGAGTTGCACGGCGGCATCTCGGGATTCCTCTCCCGTCGATGCCCGGGCCTAAGACCTTGTTTGGAGTCGGTGCTGGAACCTGAGGATTCCTCTCCAGTGTTGACATGGATCTTGGGGTACTTCTGGAGTCTCCCCCGGGGAGTCAGTCCTCGTCTCGAGTGGGGGCATGCACGTGCGATTTCCTCCCGAGCTGTAGCAGCAGTGTCACGCTCCCCTTCACGTGGATCAAGGGATCTGTGGCTTTCCCTCGAGGCTTTCCCATGAGACTTTCCCACGAGGCTTTCCCACAGGGCTGTCCCACGTGCCACCGTCGTGTGAGACGATCCTCGGCTTGAAAGTCGAGGCAGTGCAGGGAAAACAGGTTTCCCTGGAATGTCCTGAGACATCTGGGGGACTCTGGGAATGGTGGAACGACCCTGGAGTTCCTCACGCTTTTCCTGTGTAAAGCGTCCCCTCTTGAGATGCGACGGGAACGCCGAGAATTCTTTCCCGACCACGGAGGGAAAGGATCCCTCCTCTCGAGCTATGACGCAGAAACGGGGCTCCTCTGAATGTGGGCGGGACTCTCGTGCTTCCTCTCGAGTGGAGACGGGTATGTTGGGGATCTTCTTGAGTTGCAGCAAGGGTGTGAAGGACCCTTTGGAAGTTCCAGAGGTTAGGAGTGATTAGCCTTGTGACACCTCAGCGGAAATGGGCCTCATCTCGCCTGGAAGGGAGAACCTCCTGTATTTTCTCAAGTTGCTGCAGGTGCTCTCATCCTACGACAGGGACCTCAAGGATCCGCTCTGGTGGCCTCAGGAAAGGACAGTCCCCATGTGAGTTGCTCGGGGGCCTCTCGGGATTCCTCTCCCGTCGATGCCAGGGCCTAAGACCTTGTGTAGTCGGTGCCGGAACCTGAGGATTCTTTCCAGTGCTGACATGGAACTTGGGGTACTTCTGGAGTCTCCACAGGGGAGTCAGTCCTCGTCTCGAGTAAGGGCATGCACGTGAACTTTCCTCCCGAGCTGTAGCAGCACTGTCAAGCTTCCATTCGCGTGGATCAAAGCATCTGTGGCTTTCCCTCGAGGCTTTCCCACGAGACTTTCCCACGAGGCTTTCCCACCAGGCTTTCCCACAGGGCTGTCCCACGTGCCACCGAGGTGTGAGTCGATCCTCGGCTTGAAAGTCGAGGCAGTGCAGGGAAAACAGGTTTCCCTGGAATGGACTGAGACATCTGGGGGACTCTGGGAATGGGTGCACGAATCTGGAGTTCCTCTCGCCTTTCCTGTGGATAGCGCCTCCTCTTGAGATGAGTCGGGAACTCCGGGAATACTTGACCGACCACTCAGTGAAAGGATCCCTCCTCTCGAGCTAGGAGGCAGTAACGGGGCTACTCTGGATGTGGGCGGGACTCTCGTGCTTCCTCTCGAGTGGAGAGGGGTATTTCGGGGAACTTCTTGAGTTGCAGCTAGGGTTTGAAGGCCCCTTTGTTAGTTCCAGACGCTTGTTGATAAGCCTCGAGACGCCTCATCGGATATGGGCCACATCTCGCCTGGAGGGGAGAACCTCCTGGATTTTCTCGAGTTGCAGCAGGAGCTTTGACTTACGACTTGGACCTCAGAGACCCGCTCTGTTGGCCTCATGAAAGGCCAGTCCCCATGCAAGTTGCTCGGGGCACTCTCCACAGGAAACGCGAGAGGAACTCCAGTGTCGTGCCACCATTCCCAGAGTTCCACAGATGTCTCAGTCCATTCCAGGGAAACCTGTTTTCCTTGCACTGCCTTGACTTTCAAGCCTAGGATCGAGTCACACCACGGTGCCACGTGGGACAGCCCACTGGGAAAGCCTCGTGGGAAAGCCTCGTGGGAAAGCCTCGAGGGAAAGCCACAGATTCCTTGATCCACGCGAAGGGAAGCATGACACTGCTAGGGACCCACTCCCCTGGGGAGTCACTCTGGTGGCCTCAGGAAAGGCCAGTCCCCATGCGAGTTGCTCGGGGGCCTCTCGGGATTCCTCTCTCGTCGATGCCGGGGCCTAAGATCTTGTTTGGAGTCGGTGCCGGAACCTGAGGATTTCTGTCCAGTGCTGACATGGATCTTGGGGTACTTCTGGAGTCTCCCCAGGGGAGTCAGTCCTCGTCCCGAGTGGGGCATGCACGTCCGCTTTCCTCCAGAGCTGTAGCAGCAGAGTCTCGCTTCCCTTCGCGTGGATCAAGGGATCTGTGGCTTTCCCTCGAGACTTTACCACGAGGCTTTCCCACGGGGCTTTCCCATTGGGCTGTCCCACGTGCCACCGTGGTGTGAGTCGATGCTCGGCTTGAAAGTCGAGGCAGTGCAGGGAAAACACATTTCCCTGGAATGGACTGAGACATCTGTGGGACTCAGGTAATGGTGTCACGACCCTGGAGTTCCCCTCGTCTTTCCTGTCGAAAGCGCCTCCTCTTGAGATGCGACCGGAACGCCGGGAATTCTTTCCCGAACACGCAGGGAAAGGATCCCTCCTCTAGAGCTAGGAGGCGGACACGGGGCTCCTCTGGATGTGGGCGGGACTCTCGAGCTTCCTCTCGAGTGGAGACGGGTATGTCGGGGAACTTTTTTAGTTGCAGTAAGGATGTGAAGGACCCTTTGTAAGTTCCAGAGGTTAGGTGTGATTGGCCTCGAAACGCCTCAGTGGAAATGAGCCTCATCTCGCCTGGAAGGGAGAACCTCCAGGATTTTCTCGAGTTGCGATAGGTGCTCTCGACTTACGACGGGGACCTCAGGTACCTGCTCTGGTGGCCTTTGGAAAGTCCTATCCCTATGCGAGTTGCTCGGGGCCTCTCGGGATTCCTCTCCCGTCGATGCCGGGGCCTACGATCTCGTGTGGAGTGGGTGCCGGAACCTGAGGATTCCTCTCCAGTGCTGACATGGATCTTGGGGTACTTCTGGAGTCTCCCCAGGGGAGTCAGTCCTCGTCTCGAGTGGGGGCATGCACGTGCGATTTCCTCCCGAGCTGTAGCAGCCTTGTCGCGCTTCCCTTCGGGTTGATCAAGGATTATGTGGCTTTCCCTTGAGGCTTTCACACGAGGCTTTCCCACGAGGCTTTCCCACAGGGCTGTCCCACGTGCCACCGTGGTGTGAGTCAATCCTCGGCTTGAAAGTCGAGGCAGTGAAGGGAAACAGGTTTCCCTGGAATGGCCTGAGACATCTGGGGGACTCTGGGAATGGTGGCAAGACCCTGGAGTTCCTCTCGCCATTCCTGTGGTTGCGCCTCCTCTTGAGATGCGAGGGGAACGCCGGGAATTCTTTCCGGATAACGCAGGGAAAGGATCCTTCCTCTCGAGCTATGAGGCTGAAATGGGCTCCTCTGGATGTGGGCAAGAATCTCGTGCTTCCTCTCGAGTGGAGAGGGGTATTTCGGGGAAGTTCTTGAGTTGCAGCTAGGGTTTGAAGGCCCGTTTGTTAGTTCCAGACGCTTGTTGATTAGCATCAAGATGCCTCATCGGAAAAGGGCCACATCTCGCCTGGAGGGGAGAACCTCCTGGATTTTCTCGAGTTGCAGCAGGAGCTCTCGACTTACGACTTGGACCTCAGAGAACCGCTCTGGTGGCCTCATGAAAGGCCAGTCCCCATGTAAGTTGCTCGGGGGCTTCTTGGGATTCCTCTCCCTTCGATGCCGGGGCCTAAGACTTTGTGTGGAATCGGTGCCGGAACCTGAGGATTCCTCTCCAGTGCTGCAATGGATCTTGGGGTATTTCTGCAGTCTCCCCAGGGGAGTCAGTCCTCGTCTCGAGCTGTAGCAGCACTGTCATGCTTCCCTTCTCGTGGATCAAGTGATCTGTGGCTTTCCCTCGAGGCTTTCCCACGAGGCTTTCCCACGAGGCTTTCCCAGTGGGCTGTCCCACGTGCCAACGTGGTGTGAGTCGATCTTCGGCTTGAAAGTCGAGGCAGTGCAAGGAAAACAGGTTTCCCTGGAATGGACTGAGACATCTGGGGGACTCTGGGACTGGTGTCACGACACTGGAGTTCCTCTCGCGTTTCCTGTGGAGAGTGCCTCCTCTTGAGACGCGACGGGAACGCCGGGAATTCTTTCCCGACCACGCAGGGAAAGGATCCCTCCGCTTGACCAAGGATTCGGAAACGGGCCTCCTATGGATGTGGGCAGAACTCTCGTGCTTCCTCTAGAGTGGAGACGGGTATATCGGGGAACTTCTTGAGTTGCAGCAAGGGTGTGAAGGACCCTTTGGAAGCTCCAGAGGTTAGGTGTGATTAGCCTCGAGACGCCTCAGCAGAAATGGGCCTCATCTCGCCTGGAGGGGAGAACCTCCTGAATTTTCTCGAGTTGCGGCAGGTGCTCTCGACTTAGGACGGGGACCTCAGGGACCAACTCTGGTGGCCTCAGGAAAGGCCAGTCCCCATGCGAGTTGCTCGGGGGCCTCTCGGGATTCCTCTCTCGTCGATGCCGGGGCCTAAGATCTTGTGTGGAGTCGGTGCCGGAACCTGAGGATTCCTCTCCAGGGCTGACATGGATCTTGGGGTACTTCTGGAGTCTCCCCAGGGGATTCAGTCCTCCTCTCGAGCGGGGGCATGCACGTGCGCTTTCCTCCCAAGCTGTAGCAGCAGTGTCACGCTTCCCATCGCGTGGATCAAGGGATCTGGGGCTTTCCCTCAAGGCTTTCACATGAGGCTTTCCCACAGGGCTGTCCCACGTGCCACCGTGGTGTGAGTCGATCCTCGGCTTGAAAATCGAGGCAGTGCAGGGAAAACAGGTTTCCATGGAATGGACTGAGACATCTGGGGGACTCTAGGATTGGTGCCACGACCCTGGAGATCCTCTCTCCTTTCCTGTGGAGAGCGCCTCCTCTTGAGATACGACGGGAACGCCGGGAATTCTTTCTCGAGCACACAGGGAAAGGATCCCTCCTCTCGAGCTAGGAGGCGGAAACGGGGCTCCTCTGGATGTGGCCGGGACTCTCGTGCTTCCTCTCGGGTGGAGACGGGTATGTCGGGGAACTTCTTAAGTTGCAGCAAGGTTGTGAAGGACCCTTTGAAAGTTCCAGAATTTAGGTGTGATTAGCCTCGAGACGCCTCAGCGGAAATGGGCCTCATCTCGCCTGGAGGGGAGAACCTCCTGGATTTTCTCGAGTTGTGGCAGCTGCTCTCGTCTTAAGGCGGGGCCTCAGGAACCCGCTCTGGTGGCCTCAGGAAAGGCCAGTCCCCATGCGAGTTGCTCGGGAGCCTCTCGGGATTCCTCTCCTGTCGATGCCGTGGCCTAAGGTCTTGTTTGGAGTCGGTGCCGGAAACTGAGGATTCCTCTCCAGTGCTGACATGGATCTTGGGGTAATTCTGGAGTCTCCCCAGTGGAGTCAGTCCTCGTCTCGAGTGGAGGCATCCACGTGCGCTTTCCTCCCGAGCTGTAGCAGCAGTGTCACTCTTCCCTTCCCGTGGATCAAGGGATCTTTGGCTTTTCCTCGAGGCTTTCCCACGAGGCTTTCTCACAGGGCTGTCCCTCATGCCACCGTGGTGTGAGTCGGTCCTCCGCTTGAAAGTCGAGGCGGTGCAGGGAAAACAGGTTTCCCTGGAATGGACTGAGACATCTGGGGGACTCTGGGAATGGTGGCACGACCCTGGAGTTCCTCTCGCCTTTCCTGTGGAGAGCGCCTCTTCTTGAGATGCGACGGGGAACGCCGGGAATTCTTTCCCGACCACGCAGGGAAAGGATCCCTCCTCTCGGGCTGGGAGGCGGAAACGGGGATTCTCTGGATGAGGGCAGGACTCTCGTGATTCCTTTCAAGTGGAGACGGGTATGTCGGGGAACTTCTTGACTTGCAGCAAGGGTGTGAAGGACCCTTTGTAAGTTCCAGAGGTTAGGTGTGATTTGCCTCCAGACGCCTCAGCGGAAATGGGCCTCATCTCGCCTGGAGGGGAGAACCTCCTGGATTTTCTCGAGTTGTGGTAGGTGCTCTCAACATATGACGGAGACCTCAGGAACCCCCTATGGTGTCCTCAGGAAAGGCCAGTCCCCATGCGAGTAGCTCGGGGGCCTCTCGGGATTCCACTCCCGTAAATGCCGGGGCCTATGACCTTGTGTGAAGTCGCTGCCGGAACCTGAGGATTCCTCTCCAGTGCTGACCTGGATTTGGGGTACTTCTGGAGTCTCTCCAGGGGAGTCAGTCCTCAACTCGAGTGGGGGCATGCACGTGCGCTTTCCTCTCGAGCTGTAGCAGCAGTGTCATGCTCCCCTTCGCGTGGATCAAGGGATCTGTGGCTTTCCCTCGAGGCTTTCCCACGAGGCTTTCCCACAGGGCTGTCCCACGTGCCACCGTGGTGTGAGTCGATCCTCGGCTTGAAAGTTGAGGCAGTGCAGGGAAAACAGGTTTCCCTGGAATGGATTGAGACATCTGGGGGACTCTGGGAATGGTGGCACGACCCTGGAGTTCCTCTCGCCTTTCCTGTGGAGAGTTCCTCCTCTTGAGATGCGTCGGGAACGCCGGGAATTCTTTCCTGAACAGGCAGGGAAAGGATCCCTACTCTCGAGCTAGGAGGCGGAAACGGGGCTCCTCTGGATGTGGGCGGGACTCTCGTGCTTCCTCTCGAGTGGAGACGGGTATTTTGGGGATCTTCTTGAGTTGCAGCAAGGGTGTGAAGGACCCATAGGATGTTCCAGAGGTTAGGTGTGATTAGCCTTTGAGACGCTTCAGAGGAAATGGGCCTCATCTCGCCTGGAGGGGAGAACCTCCTGGATTTTCTCGAGTTGCGGCAGGTGCTCTCGACTTACGACGGGGACCTCAGGAACCCGCTCTGGTGGCCTCAGCAAAGGCCAGTCCCCATTCGTGATGCTCGGTGGTCTCTCGGGATTCCTCTCCCGTCGATGCCCGGGCCTAAGACCTTGTGTGGAGTCAGTCCCGGAACCTGAGGATTCCTCTCCAGTGCTGACATGGATCTTGGGGTACTTCTGGAGTCTCCCCAGGGGAGTCAGATCTCGTCTTGAGTGGCGGCATGCACGTTCGCTTTCCTCCCGAGCTGTAGCAGCATTTTCAAGCTTCCCTTCGAGTGGATCAAGGCATCTGTGGATTTCCCTCGAGGCTTTCCCACGAGGCTTTCTCTCGAGGCTTTCCCACAGGGCTGTCCACGTGCCACCGTGGTGTGACTCTATCCTCGGATTGAAAGTTGAGGCAGTGCAGGGGAAACAGGTTTCCCTGGAATTGACTGAGACATCCAGGGGACTCTGGGAATGATGGCACGACCTGGAGTTCCTCTCACCTTTACTGTTTAGAGCGCCTCCTCTTGAGATGCGATGGGAATGCCAGGAATTCTTTCCCGACCAAGTAGGGAAAGGATCCCTCATCTCGAGCTACGAGCCGGAAACGGAGCTCCTCTGGATGTGGCCGGGACCCTCGTGCTTCCTCTTGAGTGGAGACGGGTATGTCGGGGAACTTCTTGAGTTGCAGCATGACTGTGAAAGACTCTTTAGAAGTTCCAGAGTTCACGTGTGATTAGCCTCGAGACACCTCAGTGGAAACGGGCCTCATCTCACCTGCAGGGGAGAACCTCCTGGATTTTACCGAGTTGCGGCAGGTGCTCTCGACTTACGACGGGGACCTCATGGACCCGCTCTGGTGACCTCAGGAAAGGCCAGTCCCAATGCGAGTTGCTAGGGGTCCTGTCGCTATTCCTCTCCCGTCGATGCCAGGGCCTAAGACCTTGTGTGGAGTCGGGGCTGGAACCTGAGGATTCCTCTCCAGGGCTGACATGCATCTTGGGGTATTTCTGGATTCTCACCAGGGGAGTCATTCTCGTGTCGAGTAGGGGCATGCACGTGCGCTTTCCTCCCGTGCTGTAGCAGCAGTGTCACGCTTCCCGTCGCATGGATTAAGGGATCTGTGGCTTTCCCTCGAGGCTTTCCCACGAGGCTTTCCCACAGGGTTGTCACACGTACCACCGTGGTGTGAGTCGATCCTCGGCGTGAAAGTGGAAGCAGTGCAGGGAAAACAGGATCCTCTGGAATGGACTGAGACATCTGGGGACTCTTGGAATGGTGGCACGACCCATGAGTTCCTCTCGCCTTTCCTGTGCAGCGCGCCTCCTCTTGAGATGCGTCGAAACGTCGGGAATTCTTTCCCGAGGAAGCAGGGAAGGATCCCTCATCTCGAGCTTGGAGGCGGAAACGGAGCTCCTCTGGCGGTGGCCGGACCCTCGTGCTTCCTCTGGAGTGGAGACGGGTATGTCGGGAACTTCTTGAGTTTTAGCAAGGGTGTTTACGACACTTTGGAAGTTCCAGAGTTTAGGTGTCATACTCTCGAGACGCCGCAGAGAAAATGGGCCTCATCTCGACTGGAGCAGAGAACCTCCTGGATTTTCTCGAGTTTGCGGCAGGTACTCTCGACATACGACCGTGACCTCAGGGACAGTGTAGCAGATGTGTCACGCTTCCCGTCGCGGGGATCAAGGGATCTGTGGCTTTCCCTCGAGGCCTTCTCACAGGGCTGTCCCACATGCCACCATGGATTGAGTGGATCCTCGGCGTGAAAGTCGAGGCAGTGCTGGGAAAACGGGTTCCTCTGAAATGGACTGAGACATCTGGGGGACTCTTGAAATGGTGGCACGACCCTGGAGTTCCTCTTGCCTTTCCTATTGAGAACCCTTGCTCTTGAGATGCCATGGAAACGCCAAAAATCTTTCCTGACTAAGCAGGATAGGATCCTTCATCTCGGAAACGGGGTTTCCTCTGAATGTGGGCGGGACCCTCGTGCTTCCTCTTGTGTGGAGACGGGTATGTCGGGGAACTTCTTGAGTTGCAGCAAGGACCCTTTTTAATTTCCAGAGGTTAGGTGTGATGAGCCTCCAGACACCCTCAGAGGAAATGGGCCTCATCCCGCCTGGAGGGGAGAACCTCCTGGATTTTACCCAGTTGCGGCAGGTGCTCTCGAGTTACGACGGGTCCTCAGGGACCCGCTCTGGTGGCCTCAGGAAAGTCCAGTCCCATGTGAGTTACCAGGGGGCTCTAGGGATTCCTCTCCCATCGATGCCGGTGCCTAAGACCTTGTGTGGAGTCGGGGCCAGACCCTGAGGATGCCTCTCCAGTGCTGACATGGATCTTGGGGTACTTCTGTGGAGTCTCACCAGGGGAGTCAGACCTCATCTCGTGTGGGGGCATGCACCTGCCATTTCCTCACGACCTGCAGGAGCAGTGTCACGCTTGCCGACGTGTGGATCAAGGATCTGTCGCTTTCCATTGAGGCTTTCCACGAGGCTTTCCAACAGGGCTGTCCTACTTGCCACAGTGGTGTGAGTCGATCCTCGTGTTGATCGTCGAGGCAGTTGCAGGGGAAACATTTCTTCTGGAATGGACTTTAGACATCTGGGGACTCTTTGGAATGCTGGCTAAGGCCTGAAGTTCCTCTCGTCTTTCCTGTTGATGAGCGCCTCCTCTTTGAGCATCGCGAGCGGAAGGCCGGGAATTCTTTCTCCCGACGACGAAGTGGGAAAAGGATCCCTTGCTTCTCGAGCTGACGAGGCGGGAAACCGGGGGCGTCAAGCCTGGGATAGGATGTCGGGGACCCTCGTCCTCTACTCTCGCAGTGGAGATGGTAGGTCGGAGAATCTTTCTTAGACTTGCAGCAAGGGTGTGAAGGACCCT
>NW_017216767.1:0-12975 GCF_001704415.2 Capra hircus | reverse complement strand
CCTCCCGAGCTGTAGCAGCAGTGTCACGCTTCCTTCGCGTGGATCAAGGGATCTGTGGCTTTCCCTCGAGGCTTTCCCAGGAGGCTTTCCCACAGGGCTGTCCCACGTGTCACCGTGGTGTGAGTCAATCCTCGGCTTGAAAGTCGAGGCAGTGCAGGGAAAACAGGTTTCCCTGGAATGAACTGAGACATCTGGGGGACTCTGGGAATGGTGGCACGACCCTGGAGTTCCTCTCGCCTTTCCTGTGGAGAGCGCCTCCTCTTTCAGATGCGACGGGAACGTCGGGAATTCTTTCCCGACCACGCAGGGAAAGGATCCCTCCTCTCGAGCTAGGAGGCGGTTGGGGCTCCTCTGGATGTGGGCGGGACTCTCGTGCTTCCTCTCGAGTGGAGACGGGTATGTCGGGGAACTTCTTGAGTTGCAGCAAGGGTGTGAAGGACCCTTTGGAAGTTCCAGAGGTTAGGTGTGATTAGCCTCGAGACGCCTCAGCGGAAATGGGCCTCATTTCGCCTGGAGGGGAGAACCTCCTGGATTTTCTCGAGTTGCGGCAGGTGCTCTCGACTTTCGACGGGGACCTCAGGGACCCGCTCTGGTGGCCAGGAAAGGCCAGTCCGCATGCGAGTTGCTCGGGGGCCTCTCGGGATTCCTCTCCCGTCGATGCCGGGGCCTAAGACTGCCGGGAGCCAGTGTGAGGAAGCCCGCCCGTGAAGGTTATGAGGAAGGAAGCTGACATACGCAAGGCGTGCTCAGACTTCAGGGACCCTCTGGAAATTTTTTAAGCATGTACCCCAACAAAATCTGCCGGTTTTTGTGCTCTGCTTTTTCACTCTTCTGACCTTTTCTGGAAAAAGTCAATTCAGGGCGTTAGTCTTCTGCATTTGAAAGAGTGTTTCAATCCAAAAACCCTCTGATGGGTTTCTAGCCTGCCTGTAGGACTCGTACAGCTGGCTTGTGATTGTTTGAGGCCTCCTGACCGCAGGAGGCACAGGAAGCTTAAAACATCCTAGGAATGCAGGAGCTTTCGAGGAGTAAAATCTTTAGAATAGGACTGATTAAAAGTTTCATTTTTTGGGTCAATGCTTGCTGCCAAATTTTCATATCCTTTATTTTTAGATATAGTTGGTATATAGAAAAACAAGTAGTAGACCTGGTATTAGCAACATTAGATCTTTGAGTTAAGTACCTTCTTTGTTATAACCCACTGCACCTTTGTTCTATAGAGATGTAACTTTAATGCTTTAAGGAGATGCAGAATAAAGAAAAACACTTCAGGGGAAACAAAATTAACATTCATTAAGGAAGAGAGCCAAAAAGTGTTAACAAGCCTTTTGGCCAGAAAAATAATGTAAATCACCTGAAAACCTTTTGTATACAAAATGATATACAGAAAGAATCTGGGTTGCGAACACTACATAATTTTGTGTTATCCATTGATCTCCATGTTTTATCAAAAGTATAAAAGGCCTTCTGAACAATAAAGGAGGAGGCCAGGGGCCGGGGGCCAATTTCTCGGACCAGCTTCTCGAACTAGTCTCTCAGCCTGGTTTCTTGAGACTCTGGCTCCCCCCGTGTCTTTCTCTCTCTTACTTCTTCTCTACCTTTCCTTCTCTCTGCTCTTTACTTTAACTTCAGGCTGAATCTCCACCTGGAGTGCGGAGGCTCGCCAGGTCTACTTACTTGCCCTGGCTGTTAAGACCCGCACGAAAGGGAGCATAATGCGAGGCACGCTTAGATATTCAAGCGGGCCGCCGGTGGCCAAACGTAGGTGGTGCATATTCCTTGTCTGGAACTTTATTGGCCGTCCGCGTAAACTAAGCTATTCAGCCCTCTTCCTCCACTTAATCTTCTTACTACACTATAGTTTCCTAATCAAATCTTACATTAAGAAATAAACAAGTCTTTACACGCCAACGCCGTCCACCCTTCGAATTCCCTGGATCCACCGGGGCTGGACCCCGGCATAAGACCTTGAGTGGAGTCGGTGCCGGAACCTGAGGATTCCTCTCCAGTGCTGACATGGATCTTGGGGTACATCTGGAGTCTCCCCAGGGGAGTCAGTCCTCTTCTCGAGTGGGGGCATGCACATGCGCTTTCCTTCCGAGCTGTAGCAGCAGTGTCGAGCTTCCCTTCGCGTGGATCAAGGATCTGTGGCTTTCCCGCGGGCTTTCCCACGGCTTCCACGAGCTTTCCACAGGGTTGTCCCACGTGCCACCGTGGTGTGAGTCGATCCTCGGCTTGAAAGTCGAGGCAGTGCAGGGAAAACAGGTTTCCCTGGAATGGACTGAGACATCTGGGGGACTCTGGGAATGTGGCACGACCCTGGAGTTCCTCTCGCCTTTCCTGTGGAGAGCGCCTCCTCTTGAGATGCGACGGGAACGCCGGGAATTCTTTCCCGACCACGCAGGGAAAGGATCCCTCCTCTCGAGCTAGGAGCGGAAACGGGGCTCCTCTGGATGTGGGCGGGACTCTCGTGCTTCCTCTCGAGTGGAGACGGGTATGTCGGGGGAACTTGTTGAGTTGCAGCAAGGGTGTGAAGGACCCTTTGGGAGTTCCAGAGGTTAGGTGTGATTAGCCTCGAGACGCCTCAGCGGAAATGGGCCTCATCTCGCCTGGAGGGGAGAACCTCCTGGATTTTCTCGAGTTGCGGCAGGTGCTCTCGACTTACGACGGGGACCTCAGGACCCGCTCTGGTGGCCTCAGGAAAGGCCAGTCCCCATGCGAGTTGCTCAGGGGCCTCTCGGGATTCCTCTCCGTCGATGCCGGGGCCTAAGACCTTGTGTGGAGTCGGTGCCAGAACCTGAGGATTCCTCTCCAGTGCTGACATGATCCTGGGGTACTTCTGGAGTCTCCCAGGGGAGTCAGTCCTCGTCTCAAGTGGGGGCATGCACGTACGCTTTCCTCCCGAGCTGTAGCAGCAGTGTCACGCTTCCTTCGCGTGGATCAAGTGTCAGTGGCTTTCCGTCCAGGCTTTCCCACTAGGCTTTCCCACGAGGCTTTCCACATGGCTGTCCCACGTGCCACCATGGTGTTAGTCAATCCTCGGCTTGAAAGTGGAGGCAGTGCAGGGAAAACAGTTTTCCCTGGAATGGACTGAGACATCTGGGGGACTCTGCGAATGGTGGCACGACCCTGGAGTTCCTCTCGCCTTTCTGGTGGAGAGCGCCTCCTCTTGAGATTCGACCGGAATGCCGGGAATTCTTTCCCGACCACGCAGGGAAAGGATCCCTCCTACGAGCTAGGAGGCGGAAACGGGGCTCCTCTGGATCTGGGCGGGACTCTCGTGCTTCCTCTCGAGTGGAGTCGGGTATGTCGGGGAACTTCTTGAGTTGCAGCAAGGGTGTGAAGACCCTTTGAAAGTTCCAGAGGTTAGGTATGATTAGCATCCAGACGCCTCAGCGGAAATTGGCCTCATCTCGCTTGAAGGGGAGAATCTCCTGGATTTTCTCGAGGTGCGGCAGGTGCTCTCGACTTACACGGGGACCTAAGGGACCGCTCTGGTGGCCTCACGAAATGCCAGTCCATTCGAGTTGCTCAGGGGCCTCTCGGATTTCTCTCCCGTCAATGCCGGCGACTACGACCTTGTGTAAAGTCGATGCCAGAACCTGAGGATTCCTCTCCAGTGCTGACATGGATCTTGGGGTACTTCTGGAGTCTCCCCAGGGGAGTCAGTCCTCGTCTCGAGTAGGGGCATGCACCTGTGCTTTCCTTCCGAGCGGTAGCAGCAGTGTCATGCTTCCCTTCGCGAGGATCAAGGGATCAGTGGCCTTCCCTCGAGGCTTTCCCACGAGGCTTTCCCAGGAGGCTTTCACACAGGGCTGTCCCACGTGCCACCGTGGTGTGAGTCAATACTCGGCTTGAAAGTCGAGGCAGTGAATGGACTGAGACATCTTGGGCACTCTGGGAATGGTGGCACAAACCTGGATTTCATCTCGCCTTTCCTGTGCAGAGCGCCTCCTCTTGAGATGCGACGGGAACGCCGGGAATTCTTTCCGACCACGCAGAAAAAGGATCCCTCCTCCCGAACTATGAGGCAGAAACGGGTCTCCTCTGGATGTGGGCGGGACTCTCGTGCTTCCTCTCGAGTGGAGACGAGTATGTCGGGGAACTTCTTGAGGTGCAGCAAGGGTGGGAAGGACCCTTTGGAAGTTCCAGAGGTTAGGTGTGATTAGCCTCGAGACTCCTCAGCGGAAATGGGCCTCATCTCGCCTGGAGGGGAGAACCTCCTGGATTTTCTCGAGTTGCGGCAGGTGCTATCGACTTACGACGGGGACCTCAGGGACCCGCTCTGGTGGCCTCAGGAAAGGCCATTCCCATGCGAGTTGCTCGGGGGCCTCTCAGGATACCTCTCCCGTCGATGCCGGGTCCTACGACCTTGTGTGGAGTCCGGGCCTGAACCTGAGGATTCTTCTCCAGTGCTGACATGGATCCTGGGGTACTTCTGTAGTCTCCCCAAGGGAATCAGTCCTCTTCTTTAGTGGGGGCTATTCACGTGCGCTTTCCTCCCGAGCTGTAACAGCAGTGTCATGCTTCCCGTCCCGTGGATCAAGGGATCTGTGGCTTTTTCTCGAGGCTTTCCCACGAGGCTTTCCCAAGATGCTTTCCCACAGGGCTGTTCCTCGTGCCATTGTGGTGGGAGTAGATCCTCTGCGTCAAACTCGAGGCATTGTAGGGAAAACAAATTCGTGGGAAAGCCTCGAGGGAAAGCCACAGATAACGTGATTCAACGTGACAGGAAGCATGACACTGCTGCTACAGCTCGGGAGGAAAGCGGATTGTGCATGCCCCATCTCGAGCCGAGGACTGACTCCCCTGTGGAGACTCCAGTAGAACCCGAAGTTCCTTGTCAGCACTGGAGAGGAATCCTCAGGTTCAGGCCCGGACTCCACACAAGGTCTTAGACCCCGGCATCGACGCGAGAGGAATCCCGAGAGGCCCCCTAGCAACTCCCATGGGGACTGGACTTTCCTGAGGCCACGAGAGCGGGTCCCTGAGTCCCCGTCGTAAGTTGAGAGCACCTGCCACAACTCGGAGAAAATTCAGGAGGTTCTGCCCTCCAGGCGAGATGAGCCCATTTCCGCTGAGGGCGTCCCGAGGCTAATCACACTTAAGCTCTGGAACTTCCAAAGTGTCCCTTCACACCCTTGCTGAAACACAAGAAGTTCCCCAACATACCCGTCTCCACTCGAGAGGAAGCACGAGGGTCATCAAACATCCAGAGGAGCTCCGTTTCCGCATGGACGCTCGAGATGACGGATACTTCCCTACTTGGTCGCGGAAAGAATTCCCGGTGTTCCCGACGAATCTCAAGAGGAGGCGCTCTCTACAGAAAGGCGACAGGAACTCCAGGGTAGTGCCCACACATTCCTAGAGTCCCCCAGATGTCTCAGTCCATTCTAGAGGAAACTGTTTTCCCTGTACGTGCCTCGACTTTCAAGCCGAGGATCGACTCACACCCACGGTTTTCACGAGGGACAGCCCTGTGGGAAAGTCTCGTGGGAAAAGCCTTGAGGAAAGCCACCGATCCCTTGATCCACACGCCGGGAAGTGAGACACTGCTGCTACAGCTCGGGAGGAAAGCGCTCGTGCATGCCCCACTCGAGCCCAGGACTGACTGCCCTGTGGAGACTCCAGAATTACTCCCAAGATCCATGTCAGCACTGGAGAGGAATCCTCAGGTTCTGGCCCCGACTCTACACAAGGACTTAAGCCCCAGCATCGATGGGAGAGGAATCCCGAGAGTCACCCTAGCAACTCGCAATGGGGACTGGCCTTTTCTGAGGCCACCAGAGTGGGTCCCGTAGGTGCCCGTCGTAAGTCGAGAGCACCTGCTGCAACTCGAGAAAATCCAGGAGGTTCTCCCCTCCAGGTGAGAGGAGGCCCATTTCCGTGGAGGAGTCTCACGGCTAATCACACCTTATCTCTGGCACTTCCAAAGGGTCCTTCACACCCTTGTTGCAACTAAAGAAGTTTCCCGACATACCCGTCTCCACTTGAGAGGAAGCACGAGGGTCCCTCCCAGATCCAGAGCAGCCCCGTTTCAGCCTCGTAGCTCGAGATGAGGGATCCTTTCCTTGCTTCGTCGGGAAAGACTTCCCGCCGTTCCCGTCGCATGTCAGGAGGATGCTCCCTCCACAGGAAAGGCAAGAGAAACTCCAGGGTCCTTCCAACATTCCAAGAGTCCCGCAGATGTCTCAGTCCATACCAGAGGAACCTGTTTTCCCTGCTCTGCCTCGACTTTCAGGCCGAGGATCTACTCACACAGCACGTGGGACAGCCTTGTGGGAAGCCTCGTGAGAAAGCCTTGAGGGAAGCCACAAATTCCTTGACTGACCGTGACGGGAAGCCTGACACTGGCGGCTACCGCGCGGGAGGAAAGCGCACGTGCATGCCCCCACTTCGAGCCGCGGACTGACTTCTCTGGGCAGACTCCAGAAGTACCCCAAGATCCATGTCAGCACTGGAGAGGAATCCTCAGGTTCCGGCTTCGACTCCACACAAGGTCTTAGGCCCCCGGCATCGACCTGAGAGGAATCCCGAGTGCCCCCCTAAAACCTTGCAATGTGACTGGCCTTTCCTGAGGCCACCAGAGCGGGTCCCTGACGTCCCCGTCGTAACTCGAGAGCACGTGCCACAAGTCGAGAAAATCCAGGAGGTTCTCCCCTCCAGGCCGAGATGAGGCCCATTTCCGCTGAGGCGTTTCGAGGCTAATCACACCTAACCTCTGGAACTTCCAAAGGGTCCTTCACACCCCTTGTTGCAACTCAAGAAGTTCCCCGACATACCCGTCTCCACTCCGAGAGGAAGCACGAGGTTCCCGCCCACATCCCAGAGGAGCCCCGGTTCCGCGTCATAGCTGGAGATTAGGGATCCTTTCCCTACTTTGTCGGGAGAGAATTCCCAGTGTTCCCATCGCATCTCCAGATGAGGCGCTTTCAACAGGAAAGGCGAGAGGAACTCCCAGGGTAGTCCCACCATTCCAAGAGTCCCCCAGATGTCTCAGTCCATTCCAGAGGATCCTGTGTTCCCTGCACTGCCTCGACGTTCACGCCGAGGATTGACTCACACCGCGGAGGCTCTTGGGACAGCCTTGTGGGAAAGCTTCGTGTGAAAGCCTCGAGGGAAAGCCTCGAGGGAATGCCTCAGATCCCTTGTACCACGCTACAGGAAGTTTGACGCTTCTGCTACAGCTCGGGAGGTAAGCGCACGTGCATGCCCCCAATGAAGACGAAGACTGACTCCCCTTTCGAGACTCCAGAATTACCCCAAGATACATGTCAGCTGTGGACAGGAATCCTCAGGTTCCGGCCCCGACTCCACACAAGGTCTTAGGCTCCGGCATCGACTGGGAAGGACCCCTAGATGCCCCCTAGCAACTCGCCTGGCGACTGGCCTTTCCTGAGTCCACCAGAGCGGATCTCTGTGGACCCCGTCGTAACTCGAGAGCACCTGCCACAGCTCGAAAAAATCCAGGAGATTCTCCCCTCCAGGCGCAATGAGGCCCATTTCCGCTGAGGCATCTCGAGGCAAACCACTCCTAACCTCTGGAACTTCGAAAGAGTCCTTCACACCCTTGCTGCAACTCAAGAAGTTCCCCGACATACCTGTTCCTCTTCACTTTCTGCCATAGTTGTGATGTCATCTGCATATCTAAGTTTATTGATATTTCTCCCAGCAATCTTGATTCCAGCTCACGTATCTTCCATCCCAGCATTTTTCATGATGTACTCTTCATATAAGTTAAATAAACATGGTGACAATATACAGCCTTGACATACTCCTTTTCCTTTTTGGAACCAGTCTGTTGTTCCATGTCTTGTTCTAACTGTTGCTTCCTGACCTGGCATACAGGTTTCTCAAGAGACAGGTCAGGTGGTCTGGTATTCCATCTCTTTCAGAATATTTCCCAATTTATTGTGATCCACACAGTCAAAGGCTTTTGGCATAGTCAATAAAGCAGAAAGATGGTTTTGTTTTCGGGAACTCTCTTGCTTTTTCAATGATCCTTGGATGTTGGCAATTTGATCTCTGGTTTCTCGACATTTTTTATTCATTTATTTATTTATTTTTAATTGTTTAGTTTTTTATTTTTTAAATTTTAAAATCTTTAATTCTTACATGCATTCCCATACATGAACCCCCCTCCCACCTCCCTCCCCATAACATCTCTCTGGATCATCCCCATGCACCTGTCCCAAGCATGATGTATCCTGGCGTCAGACATAGACTGGCGATTCAATTCTTACATGATAGTATACATGTTAGCATGCCATTCTCCCAAATCATCCCACCCTCTCCCTCTCCCTCTGAGTCCAAAAGTCCGTTATACACATCTGTGTCTTTTTTTTCCTGTCTTGCATACAGGGTAGTCATTGCCATCTTCCTAAATTCCATATATATATGTGTTAGTATACTGTATTGGTGTTTTTCTTCCTGGCTTTCTTCACTCTGTATAATCGGCTCCAGTTTCATCCATCTCATCAGACTGATTCAAATGAATTCTTTTTAACAGCTGAGTAATACTCCATTGTGTATATGTACCACAGCTTTCTTATCCATTCATCTGCTGATGGACATCTAGGTTGTTTCCATGTCCTGGCTATTATAAACCAGTGCTGCGATGAACATTGGGGTACATGTGTCTCTTTCAATTCTGGTTTCCTCGGTGTGTATGCCCAGAAGTGGGATTGCTGGGTCATAAGGTAGTTCTATTTGCAATTTTTAAAGGAATCTCGGCATTTTTAAAATCCCCTCTTGAACATTTGGAAGTTCACAGTTCATGTGAACTTGGAGAATTTTGAGCATTACTTTACTAGCGTGTGAGATGAGTGCAATTGTGCAGCAGCTTGAATATTCTTTGTCATTGCCTTTCATTGGGATTGGAATGAAAACTGACCTAATGACTAGATGTTTTCAATTGCATATGCTGAAAGAAACTGGCTGTGCAGTTTTGAAGAAAAAAAAATCATTTTAACCCATTTTCTCTGAAGTGCAAGGCATATCATGGCCATCCTGAATCAAAAAACTCAACTTTTCTTTATGTAGTCATAGTTTCATGCCTAAATTAAAGGCCAACTCGTGCTCAAATTGACTCTGATATCAGGGGCAGATCAACTAATAAAAAGCTTGGATTGTCCCTCTGGAGGAAAGTGAGATGCTTGGTCCCACGAGAAGAATCTGAAGGGTTAAGGGAACTTGCAAGAGTGGGGAAAGCTTAGTCCATCCTACATGTACCAAAATCTTAAATAAGGCTTATTTACTTTACCGAAGTAAAGAAACAGATGATGAAAACAATTATAAATCAATGAAATGTAAAGAAACTCATAGTCTGTTATCAAAAATTGCATTCTAAGAAAACTTTGTTCTCTTAACCTAGAGAGGAGACTAACTTCCATCTGGTACCAGCTTACCAGAAGACAAACAAACAAACAAAAAATTATTGGTAAGCTTAAAAAGTATTTTCCAATATATCTTGAAGTAGCAGTATTTCTGCAAAGGCATCAGTGTGAAACCATAGAGGACATGGTTAAAACCTGATTAAATAGAAATTGACAAAGTAATCTGGTCACTGCTGCGACTTGAAATGCTTTAATATGATACCTAGAATTATAACTGACAGCATTTGACCAGGACATATCAGATTTTCATGGATGTCACATAATTTCTAGGATTATCTATACTAGGAACTGAAGGAATCTTTGAACCTAGGAAAGAAAACAACAGTCCTCAAAGGCCCTTGCTGAATCATCTATCAGCAAGGAATGTCTTTGCAAGGATCGCAAAGTGAAGGGAAAATACACACCGACCTGCCTCTGCAACTTCGGTCCTCTGAGCAGATCTGGAGGTCTCCCCTTTGTATAAGCTAACCTGTTCCTGGTCCAAATAGAGGTTTACAACACCAAACAACTGGGCGCGCCTATTCTTCCCCAAAGGAGGCTCTCTCTTTCCCCACATCCTGCGAACTCCCTTTCCCAACCTCCTGGAAAAGCGCTTCTTGCAGTTCCTTTCAGAAAAATCCTATGGACGGGAGAAGCCTGGTAGGCTGCAGTCCATGGGGTCGCTGAGGGTCGGACACGACTGAGCCGACTGCACTTTCATTTTCACTTTCATGCATTGGAGAAGGCAATGGCAACCCACTTACTGTTCTTGCCTGGAGAATCCCAGGGATGGGGGAGCCTAGTGGGCTACCGTCTATGGCGTCGGCACAGAGTCGAACCACGACCTGGAAGCAGCTTAGCAGCAGCAGCAGCAGCAGCAGTTCCTTTCTTAGGGGCAGTTATCCCTGAGATTGGGACCTGGAAAGACAGAGCCACCTCCACACACGACGTCTTTTCTGTCCCCTTTCCTCTGGAGGAGAGCTCTAGTGAGCCTAGGTCTGTCAGGAAAATTCTTGGCTTTGACGGGATCACACCCCGGTGTGTGAACCTGGCATACCCGACCTAGGGGCCACAGGGCACCTGTTTTGCTCGAGTGGGTCCTGGGAGGGGTGCAGCATAGGCAAGAGCTTAAAAATCCATCCAATTTGTCTTTTTTTTACCTCGGAGAGAACGAGTTTGCTCCACCTCCACCCTTTGGCAGTGTGGAGGAAGAGGCCACCACCCTCTCCCAAAGGGGGCATAGGGCCTACCAGGGAGAGAAAGGCCCCTTGAGGAGCTGAGCCCAGGTAGGCAGCCAGTGATGTCAAGCACACTCCCGCTGCTTGCTTCTTCCATGGGCACTCCCACGATCTGCTAGGAATGTCTTTGCAAGGATCTCAAAGGGAAGGGGAGATACATGGCCCTGTCTCTGGAACTTCAGTCCTCTGAGCAGATCTGGAGGTCTTGAGTTGTATAAGCAAACCTGTTCCTTCCAAATAGAGGCTTGCAAACACACGCCGGTGGTTGCCTCTTCTTCCCCGAAGAAGCCTTTCTTTCCCCACATGCTGTGAACTCCCTGTCCCAACCTCCAAGAATAGCGCTTCTTGCCATTCCTTTCTTAGAGGCAGTTATCCCTGAGCTTGGGGCCGTAGGGAGTAGCCCCACACTCACAGGGAAAGGCAAAGACTCCTCCATACATCTCCTCTATCCCCTTTGCTCTGGAGGAGAGCTCTAGTGAGCCTAGGTCTTTCAGGAAAATTCTTGGCTTGGACAGGATCTCACCCTGTTTGTGAACCTGCATACCCAACCAGGGGCCACAGAGCACCTGTTTCAGTAAAGTGGGCCCTGAAAGGGTGCAGCCTAGCAAGAGCTTGAAAATCCATTCAATTGCTGTTTTTGTACCTCTGACAGAGCGAGCTTGGCTCCACCCTTTGGCAGTGAGGAGAAAAGAGGCATGACACCTCCCCAAGGGGACATGGGGCCTACTTCGAGAGGAAAGGCCCCTTGTGGAGTTGAGGCCAGGAAGGCACACAGTCATGTCAAACACAATCCCACTGCTTGCTTCTTCATGGGCACTCCCGCTATCAGCTAGGGAATGTCTTTGCAAGGATCACAAAGGGAAGGGGAGATACACGGCCCTGCCTCTGGACCTCCCGGTGCTCTGAGCAAATCTGGAGGTCTCCCGTTGTGTAAAGTGAACCTGTTCCTTCCAAAGAGAGGCTTGCAAACACATGCTGGATTGTTGCCTCTTCTTCCCTGAGGGAGGCTCTCTTTCCCCGCATCCTGGGAACACCCTCTCCAAGTGCTGGGAAAAGCTCTTCTTGGAGTTTCTTTCTTAAAGTCAGTTATCCCTGAGCTTGGGGCCATAGGGAATAGCACCAAACTAACAGGGAAAGGCAGGCAACGTCCACTTATCTCTTCCATCCGTTGCTCTGGAGGAGAGCTCTAATGAGCCTATGTCTGTTAGGAAAATTCTTGGCTTTGATGGGAACACACCCGGTGTGTGAACCCGCATACCCGACCTAGGGGCCACAGGGCACCTGTTTCACTCGAGTGAGCCCCGAAGTGGTGCAGCTTAGCAAGAGCCTGAAAATCCATTCAATTGCTGTTTTTGTACCTCTGACAGAGCGAGCTTTGCTGCACCCTTTGGCAGTGTGGAGGGAAGAGGACACAACCCCCTCCCCAAGGGGACATGTGGCCTCCTTCGAAAGGAAAGGCCCTTTGAGGAGCTGAGGCTAGGAAGGCACACAGTCGTGTCGAACACACTCCCACTGCTTGCCTCTTCAGGGCCAGTAGCGCTATCAGCTAGGAATGTCTTTGCAAGTATCGTAGTGGGAAGGGAGATACATGGCCCTGCCTCTGCAACTTCGGTCCTCTGAGCAGATCTGGAGGTCTTGAGTTGTATAAGCAAACCTGTTCCTTCCAAATACAGGCTTGCAAACACACACCAGGTGGCTGCCCCTTCTTTCCTGAAGAAGGCTCGCTTTCCCTGCATGCTGTGAACTCCCTGTCCCAGCCTCCAGGAACAGCACTTTTTGCAGTTCCTTTCTTAGGGGCAGTTATCCCTGAGTATGGGGCCATAGGGAGTAGCACCACACACACATGGAAAGGCAGAGCCACCTCCACACATCTCTTCCATCCCCGTTACTCTGGAGGAGAGCTCTAGGGAGCCTAGGTCTGTCAGGAAATTCTTGGCTTTGATGGCAACACACCCAGTGTGTGAACCTGCATACCCGACCTAGGGGCCACAGGGCACCTGTTACACTCGAGTGGGCCCTGAAGCAGTGCAGCCTAGCAAGAGCTTGAAAATCCATCCAATTGCTGTTTTTGTACCTCTGACAGAGCGAGCTTTGCTGCATGTTTTGGCAGTGTGGAGGGAAGAGGGCACAACCCCCTCCCCAAGGGGACATGGGGCCTACTTTGAGAAGAAAGGCCCTTTGAGGAGTTGAGGCCAGGAAGGTACACAATCATGTCAAACACACTCCCGCTGCCTGCTTCTTCATGGGTACTCCCGCTATCAGCTAGGAATGTCTTTGCAATGGTCTCAAAGGGAAGGGAGATACATGGCCCTGTCTCTGGAACTTCGATTCTCTAAGCAGATCTGGAGGTCTCCCATCGTATA
>NW_017216766.1:0-23218 GCF_001704415.2 Capra hircus | reverse complement strand
TTGAATTCAGAGTAAGTTAGAGAGGTAAACGTGTTTTCTGAGTTTGCTGCATATAAAGTGCCCTCAGTTCAAAATACCCCATGTGCTAAAGTGGTACATTTTAGGCTAGTATATTCTGCTCCCCTTCATTATATGTAATATAATAAGTTGCTTCAGTCATGTCCAACTCTGTGTGACCCCAAAGACGGCAGCCCACCAGGCTCCCCCATCCCTGGGATTCTCCAGGCAAGAACACTGCAGTGGGTTGCCATTTCCCTTCTCCAATGCCATGAAAGTGAAAAGTGAAAGTGAAGTCGCTCAGTCGTGTCTGACTCTTAGCGACCCCATGGACTGCAGCCCACCAGGCTCCTCCGTCCATGGGATTTTCCAGGCAAGAGCACTGGAGTGGGGTGCCATTGCCTTCTCCGTTCATTGTATGTATATATTATATACCTATATGTACATCATTATATGTATATATAAATATGTTACATTTATTACATATGTGTAAATATATGTGTGTTCACTAATACAGCATGTTAGTACCCTGCTCACATGAGCTTCTCTGGTGGCTCAGTAATAAAGCATCCACCTGCCAGTGCAGGAGAAATGGGTTCAGTTCCTGGGTTGGGAAGATCCCCTGCAAAAGGAAATGGCAACACGCTCCAGCATCCTTGCCTGGAAAAATCCCATGGGTAGAGGAGCCTGGCAGGCTAGGGTCCATGGCATCGCAGAGAGTTAAGCAGGACTTCGCAAGTAGAGAACAACATACTGTCACATACCATTTATATTTCCTTATGCATGCTCTTTCTGTTCTGCACTTGTAGATAGCCAAGTCATACTCTTGGATTCACACTGTTATGATCAAGAAACTCCAGGTCTTTTCACGTCTATTACCATTAAACCCTATTTACTTCCATTATATATTAAACCAATGTTTTAAAAGAAACATTCTTCTGGTATAGAATTTTTTAAAAATTTTATTACTGCAAGCTTAATATTGAGTTTTGTTTGGCTGCCATAACCTAATCAAATCTTTTTAGAATTGTAAATATGCTTCCCAACATGTTAGTTATCACTGTCATCTTTGAGTAACTGTCAAATGCCCTTAAATCATTACAGTGAACATCTGTTGAATGCCTGTCATTTGTCAGGTAGTATTCTAAGTACTTTACATGTATTTATTCATCTAGTACTTCCAACAACCTTATTATTATCTCCATTTAAAAGATGAGGAAACTAAGGGACAGAGAAGTTAGGTAACTTGCCCAAGGTTTACAGTAGTAAGTACTTAGCTCTGAACATAAATAAACATACCTCAGGCCGAAGAGTAGATTAGATTATTGGGTACAACTGGAGACCATGAATAGGGGGTCAAGGAAACTGGCTTAAAGTCAGTATGTGGAGGAGTAATTAGAAGTGTATCAAAAATGAATGAGCTCATTATACAGTTACAGTTAATGACCCCAGATACAGTTAAGATCCCAGATAACTGCCTATCATGAATATTTTGAAGAGATTTCTGTGTTAACAGACAGACTGAATAGATGACTCTTAAGTCTCTTTCTACTCTAGAGTTCTGTGGAATTGATTCACATAGGTATCTTGACATCTTTCCTTCAGCACTCTTTCTATATGCTGTGTCCCTAATTCTTACTGTTTTAGTGAGTTGTTATTACAAAATTTTAAATTCTGTCACTAGAATCAACTATTCACCAAAGCATGCTTTAGGCCTGTTTTAATCACAGATAGCTATTAGGACATTCTTTTAAGTGAATTTCCTCACAGAAGTAATCATGGCATGCATGCCTCTTTAGAATTGGATTTCAAAAATACTTCAGTGAAGAAAACCTCTTGGAGGAGTTAAATTTGCATCACCCTCCTAATGATTGTCCTTCTGTGATTGTCCTTTTTTTTTTTTTTAATGTATTGTACCCCCCAGTCTTGCAGCTGTGTTGATTATGTATTAGACATCTGCTTATGACCTTGTCTTGGTCTTTCCTTTGATCATTTTAATCCTAATGAAAAGGAAAGAAAAGAAAACAAAGAAAAGTAAAGAGCATCATTGAAAGTAACAGGCTTTGTTGCCTTACTTTCAGACTGACTTCCTAATACTCATTTGGCCTGCCACATTTTTTTTTTAATCTGGGGCCCCTAGGCATGAAGGCCAATGCTTATTACCAGTAATGAATTGGTCATCTGGCCAATTTTATTATCACTGAAATAGCCAGTAGTAATCCAAACCGGATTTTATTTGTGCTGGAGGATAATCAACAGAACAAAGGCTTTGGGAAGGTCTGTGGTGCTTTTTATAGAGTTCATCCTAAGTTTTACAAATCTCCACACCTACAGAACTCTTGCAAGGTCACAGGAAAATCCTAGCTTAGGGGAGCAGAGATCTTGAGTGTGGAAGAGGATATAGCCCATAGTTTTTCAATTCTAATTAGATCTTTCTTCTCTGTAGAGCAAGCAAATACAATAGTCTTCTAATTTTCAAAAGGCTTTTGTTTATTATACAAAGATCTCTTGGGACAGCTAATATGATGGTGATATTAATGGCGCTGGAGGTGATGGGAAAAAAAAAATCACTCCTAAGTGATCAGTGGGTAAAGCTAATATATACTAGTTTGGTCACCTAAGTTATTCATACCCAGAATTTGTTCTGATCAGTGAATTATTCTTTTTACCTTTAGCCTTCTAGATATCACTACTATCTCCCCAAAGTTAATTTCTGTTAAGGTGACCAGATCCCTGTTCAGCCTTAGTGCTTGGCACAAAGCAAAATAACATTGAAATGCAAATCAAAACTGCGATGAGTTTTGATGAGCCACCAGTCCAAGTGGCTATCATCAACAAAATCCACACACAAAAAGTGCTGGAGAGGATGTAGAGAGAAGGGAACGCTCCTAAACTGTTGGTGGGAATGTAAATTGGTACAGCCACTCTGGAGAACAGTATGGAGGTTCCTTAAAAAACTAAAAATAGAACTGTGATATAACCCTGCAATTCCACCCCTGGACATATATCTGGAGAAAAACCTGATCCAAAAGGATACATGTACCCCAGTGTTCATTAAAGCACTGTTACAATAAAGAAAGCATGGAAGCAACCTGAATGTCTATCGAGAGAGAAATAGATAAAGGTGTAGTACGCACATACAATACTATGCAATGTTTCTCAGCCATTAGATAGAATGAAATAGTGCCATGTGCAGCAACATGGATGGGCCTAGAGATTGTCATAGTGAGTGAAGTAAGTCAGACAGAGAACGAGAAATGTGACATTGCTTATATGTGGGATCTAAAAAGAAATGATAGAAATGAACTTATTTACAAAACAGAAACAGACTCACAGACTTAAAGAATGAACTCACGGTTGCCAGTGGGGAAGAATGGGGGCAAGTGATAATGGAATTTGGGATCTACACTACTATATTTAAGAGGGATAACCAACAAGATCCTACTGTGTGACAGAGGGAACTCTGCTCAACGTTATGTGGCAGCCTGGATAGGATGGGAGTTTGGGGGAGAATGGATAGATGTGTGTGTATGGCTGAGTTCCTTTGCTGTTCACCTGAAATGAGCACAACAATTTTAACTGGCCATATTCCAATATAAAATAGAAAGTTAAAAAAGTGTATCATTGAGACTCTTGGGCTAGAGGAATCATGAGGAATGACATTCATGTCTGGGCTACCCATGACATAAAAGTCCTCAATGCCAGGTTTCAGGTTGTACTCAGAGAAAGAAGCATTTACTGTAAATCTGTTCACACCAAAAGAACTTTTCCAAGTTCATTTTAGATCTTGCCTTTCTCAAATGAACAGTTTCAAAAGAGCTACGTGACTACGTGTTTTCACTTCTGTTTTGATCTTTCTTCTACCTTCTTCCTGAGTTGTCCTGATGTTCTGTTATCTTCACTATTTCTTAAATATTGATCTGTATACTTTGTATTAGACATATCTTGATACTTGTATCTCTTCTTCATGTTCATTACCCAGTAGACTGGAAGATTGTGTAGAGTGGATACACTTGCTTGGCAAATGTGAAGTCAAGAGATTATCACCTAGTCGACCAAGAAATACAGGCTACAAAGAGAATGATAAATTAATTTTATACCAGTTATAATTCTAGACTGCGATATCTAAGTTGGGAGGCAAGAATATTCCCTCAGTTCCACTGAAGTCATACAAATTTTTCACCACTAAAGAGTTTCTCTTTCTACTTCCTCAGAGATCTATACTGTTTGTATTCTCTTTTACTTACTAGGAACTTAGGCCTTCACAATATGTATTCAAATAAAATAATCACGCAGAGCTGATTTCTGTGTATTATCTTTTATTAATTTGATTTTTCATATTAAATCAACTAACTTTCACACAAGTTAGATGAAACACTATCTCTGCAGTTGAAATTAGAAAAGGATAGGTGTCTTTGAAAATTCTGGCATTGTGAAATAAAAAATGATTAATTTTATCTAAAAGATGGAATAGGTGATAGAAATTTTCTGTGCATGGGAAAATTGCTGCTTTTAAAAATTATGGTTTGAAATCATCCAAGTAGTGAAAAAAAATTCTAAACCCAACACACAGGATTACAGAAATACCCTTTGAGGCCTGATGCTTGCTTTGTGATTAAAGAAATGATCCATCTGAGTGTTTTTTGTGCATGATGAAAATTAATGTGCTCTTCATTTTTTCCACCTGTTAATTCTAGAATCAGTAGAATCCATTTACAGCAAAAAATGTTTTCAATCAATTTTATATTTATTTAAAACTATTTAAAGGCCCAGTATGATAGGTAAACTGCAGTAAGAAAAATAAAAAGCATGCATATCATTCTTGATATCCTTTGAGAGTTAGCTTGTAATCTAGTGTGAAGAAATCAGGGTATTCGCATTTGTCCAAGACACCTGGGAATGATACGTGATGATTGCTAAATAGGTAATATTAAAAACATTGTAAGGAAAGAGAGAGAGAATTTCCTCCAGGTGTTAGTTCAGAATAGGAGCCCTACAAGCCAGGTCTTAAACAATGGAGAAGATTTCAGTAGAGCAGGCTAGAAGGGAGTTAGGACATGGGTCTGAGGCTGGGTCAAAGAGCACATTACAAGTAGAGATGGAAAAGTGTACTGAATGTTTGAGAAGTAGCAAGCAGACCCATTTAATTATGCAGGAAGACTCATGTAGGATGGTGGCTTTCCAAGTTTTTAACATCAAATCACCCTTTCTTAAAATAATTTGTATATGGAAATCCTGATTTAAAAAAAAATACATAAAAATAAACTGCTCTGAGTGGAACAGAGAAAGTCAGAAAGGCAACTTTGGGGGAAGCAGATATCAGAAGTTCTTGATAACAGTGTGGATTTATTAGTAATGCCCTGTGTCTCTAGCTGTCCCTGCATTTTGACTCCTGTTGGCCAAACTTTAATCTGGATTCCAGACCATAGACTTCTGACTGCCACTCTATTTCTGCTGCTGCTGCTGCTGCTGCTAAGTCACTTCAGTTGTGTCCGACTCTGTGCAACCCCATTGACTGCAGCCTACTGGGCTCCTCCTTCCATGGGATTTTCCAGGCAAGAGTACTGGAGTGGGTTGCCATTGCCTTCTCCAACTCTATTTCTAGATTTCTATTAATATTAATAGATTTTTATTTCTAGACTTTTAGCACTTAGACCCCTGGCTCTGATTTGCTCTGTTCGGTTCCTGGTCCATAGGTCTGTTTACCTATTCCTAGGTCTCTCTACCCAGTTCTCCGCCACCATTTATTCTGACTTGACTTTTTCATACCTCTAGCCTCATCCAATGGTAGGTAACCACTTTAGCAAAGAAAACCCACCCATTCTAAGAACAGTGTAATAATATATGTAATAAGTAATAAGAAAGGTTTCAATGCTGACTTAGTGGTAAAGAATTGGTCTGCCAATGAAGGAGATGAGGGTTTGATCCCTTGGTTGGGAAGATCCCCTGGAGAAGGAAATGGCACCCCACTCAAGTGTTCTTGCCTGGGAAGTCCCATGGACAGAGGAGCCTGGTGGGCTACAGTCCAAAGGGTCACAAAAGAGCTGGACATGACTTAGAGACTAAACAGCAACAGCCAAGTAAGAAAGGAAAGGGGGAGACCTTGTGGGAACAGAAAGGAAAGGACTTTTGCTTTATTTGAAAGGATCAAAACGCACTTGTGATGGATTAGATACAGAGAGTGAAAGAGCTGGAACAAATATGACTTCCAGGTTTGGTCAAAGTAGGGAAAGGATGTGCCATAATAAAATAGGTTTTAATACCTACATGTAGGCATGTAGGCTTCATATTCTACAAAACATTGTGTTCTCTCATTCACCCTCATAGCAACCTTGTTAGGAAGATCTTATAATATATTCTTGTCCTACAAAAAAAAAAAGAGGAAAAGGGATCAAGTGCTTTGCTCAAGGTCATACTACAAATTAGTTCAGAATACCAATTTAACACTCATCTTGACTGCAGACCTGTTCCTCAATTTTTGGGAAACACATCTGCTACTGTACAAGACAATAAGGATATTTTGCGTTTGTTTTTATGCTGGGTCCTGTGAAGAGGGCCCTACTGACAATGTAGCAATTAGTCACATTTAGCACAGGGTTCGGAAATGCATCGCATGCATGTCACGTAGTTTTTTTTAGCACTGGTGAAAGACGCCATTAATCAGTCTTCCTAGTCTTTCCTGCTGAGCCCAGACGCTGTCTCACAGTCTTTCTCAATATATTACTCTAGGCAACCACTACTAATAAATCAGAGATGTCTGGAAGTTGGAACTCATTTGCCATACTGGTACTAAAAACTTGAAATGACACCTGTGGTCTGGTACAAAACTTTATAAATGCGTGCCTTAGTTTCCAGTCCCTCAGAATAGCCCCTGCTTATTTCTGCATCTGAGGCCAGTTACCTCTTTGAACATCAAGTCAGATCTGTTAAACCTCCCCTAACCAAGTACCTACTAATTGGCTTATATAATACCTTGATTCCTGGATCTAAGTCCCTATTTTTTACCCATGGTCTAAAAACAGATGATCTATCTTACGCCTCACTTTTGAAATTCTGCTTTATAAGCCACTTCTTCCAGGCTAGGGTCCTGTCATGAGTTCTCTCCTTCAGTGAGAGACTGGAGTCCAGTTCCTCTTGTCCACTTTCTGTGATGGGATTTCTGTATCACTTATCTATTACTATGAAACAAACCATTCTCCAACTTTCTAGTCTTGACAAAATGAGAAGTATTAACATGCTGTATAAGTAGAGTTTTGGTAAGGTTTTGCAGGAATGGCTCCTCAAAAAACAAAGTTGTTTTTGTTTTTTCCTGATTACCAGTTAAATATAGAGTTTTAATTATCCTTGCACATAGCTGAGAATATTTGCATGGTATGGCTTAACCAATACTTACTGTTGTTGTTAATTGATAAGTTGTGTCTGACTCTTTGTGGCCCCATTGACTGCACCATGCCAGGCTTCCCTGTCCTTCACTGTCTCTTGGAGTTTGCTCAAACTCATGTCTGTTGAGTTGACAATGTTATCCAGCCATCTCATCCTTTTTCACCCCCTTCTTGTCCCATCCTCAATCTTTCCCAGCATCAGGGTCTTTTCCAATGACTTGATTCTTATCATCAGGTGGTCAAAGTATTGGAGCTTCAGCTTAGGCATGAGTCCTTCCAATGAATATTCAGGGTTGATTTCCTTGAAGATTGACTGGTTTGATCTCCTTGCAATCCAAGGGGCTCTCAAGAGTCTTCTCCATCACCACAGTTCGAAAGCATCAATTCTTTGACACTCAGCCTTTTCTATGGTCCAGCTCTCACATCCATACATGACCACTGGAAAAAACCATAGCTTTGACTATACGGACCTTTGTCAGCAAAGTGATGTCTCTTCTTTTAAGTATGCTGTCTAGATTTGTCATAGCTTTTCTTCCAAGAAGTTTTTCTTTTTTCTTTCATGGCTGTAGTCATCATCTGGAGTGATTTTGGAGCCCAAGAAAATAAAATCTGTCACTGTTTCCATTTTTTCTAAACCATGATAGAAAGCCTTTAAAAACTAACAAAGAAATATTTATAGGAGTTGAAGGGAGTGAAATTTGCCACCCCAAATATGCCTATTTGTCGTAAGGATTGTTTTAGGCTGATTATTTTTATTATTTTTTTTTAGACTTTTTAATTTAATTTTATTTTATTTTATTTTATTTTAATTTTTTATTTTTTTTAAATTTTAAAATCTTTAATTCTTACATGCGTTCCCAAACATGAACCCCCTTCCACCTCCCTCCCCACAACATCTCTCTGGGTCATCCCCATGCACCAGCCCCAAGCAAGCTGCACCCTACGTCAGACATGGACTGGCGATTCAATTCTTACATGACAATATACATGTTAGAATTCCCATTCTCCCAAATCATCCCACCCTCTCCCTCTCCCTCTGAGTCCAAAAGTCCGGTATACACATCTGTGTCTTTTTTCCTGTCTTGCATACAGGGTCGTCATTGCCATCTTCCTAAATTCCATATATATGTGTTAGTATACTGTATTGGTGTTTTTCTTTCTGGCTTACTTCACTCTGTATAATGGGCTCCAGTTTCATCCATCTCATCAGAACTGATTCAAATGAATTCTTTTTAACGGCTGAGTAATACTCCATTGTGTATATGTACCACAGCTTTCTTATCCATTCATCTGCTGATGGACATCTAGGTTGTTTCCATGTCCTGGCTATTATAAACAGTGCTGCGATGAACATTGGGGTACATGTGTCTCTTTCAATTCTGGTTTCCTCGGTGTGTATGCCCAGCAGTGGGATTGCTGGGTCATAAGGTAGTTCTATTTGCAATTTTTTAAGGAATCTCCACACTGTTCTCCATAGTGGCTGTACTAGTTTGCATTCCCACCAACAGTGTAGGAGGGTCCCCTTTTCTCCACACCCTCTCCAGCATTTATTGCTTGTAGATTTTTGGATCCCATAGGCTGATTATTTTTAAAACCAGCACCTTGGAAGAAGCTCTGAAAACTGAGAAGACACTGTTTAGTAAGAAACATTTGCAATTATTAGGGAAATCTCTGTTTGTAAGGGTGTCTCCCTGTCTGTACCAGGAAGAGAAGGAGGACTCTCAGCATCTACACACTGTTATCAATGTAGAAAATTATGATTTGGATCTACGTTGCAGCTTGATTCTTCACTGTGCTTTTCCTAGCAACCTCCCATAACTGGGCTCTCCCACCCTCAAATTCTTTCTGTTGTCTTTAGCTGGAGATGGTTTTTAAGGTTGTCTTGGGCCACTTCAGGGAGTTCTTGTTTTCCTGGGTATCTCTCATGTATATTGGAGTTGTGGTGGTGGTGGTGGTTTAGTCTCTGAGTCATGACTGACTCTTTGTGACCCCATGGACTATAGCCCGCCAGGCTCCTCTTCCATGGGATTTCCCAGGCAAGATTAATGGAGTAGTTATTTCCTCCTCCAGGGGATATTCTCAACCCAGAGATCAAACCTACGTCTCCTGCTTGACAGGTAGATTCTTTACCTCTGAACCACCAGGGGAGCCCATATAGGAGGTATACCTGTTATTAAACCTGTTTGTTTTTCTTCTATTAGTATTTATGTTCTTAGGGGGGCTTCCCTGGTGGCTCAGAGGGTAAAGGGTCTGCCTGTAATGCAGGAGATCCGAGTTCGTTTCCTGGGTCAGGAAGATCCCCTGGAGAAGGAAATGGCAACCCACTCCAGTACCCTTGCCTGGAAAGTCCCATGGATGGAGAAGCCTGGTAGGCTACAGTCCGTGGGGTCGCAAAGAGTCAGACACGACTGAGTGACTTCACTTCACTTCACTTCATTTCATGTTCTTAGGGTTCTCAGCCTAGAACTCAGAAGAGTAGAGGGACAATTATCTTCTCTACCCTTCCAAATTAAGCTTCATTTTGCACAGTGAGGATTCACTCTCAAGATGGGTCATTTACATTGCTGACCTTCTAATGCTGGCTTTGGGAGCTAATCCAGTCCAGGGTGATGGACTGGGGTCTTTAGTTTTTCTGTACATGATTCTCTCCAAGACTGATTAGGCTTACTCACAGCATGGTGGGAAGCTTCCAAAACCAAATGTGCCAAAAGAACATGACACAATCTCAGAACTACTTGAGCCATAATCTGTTGGTCAAAGCAGCCACAAAGGCCTACACAGGTTCAGGAGATGGGACGTAGTCTCTATCTCGCGTTGGAGAATAACAGAGTTCTCTCCAGGCAAGAATACTGGAATGGGTTGCCTGTTTCTGCTCCAGAGGATCTTCCCAACCCAAGGATAGAACCCGGGTCCCCTGTGTCCGCTACATTGGCAGGTAGGTCCTTTACCACTGGCACCACCTGGAAAGCCCCTATCTGCGGATACTGCTATGTGAATCTTTGGAAAATGCAGTTTGCCACACTCTATCACCTTTGCCCATTTAGGCCCTGCCATAGTATTTTGCCCACATTTTGAGATACTAATCTGCATGCTGTCAGATCTCCCAGTCACCTTATTTCTAGTTCTCCATTTGATGGCCCACTGTTACTCTTTATAATGTTGCTACTGAAATGTTTCCTTTTATATATCATTTATTCTACTGCTAACATTTAGCACACGCCCAGAAGGGCTTTCTAAACATGAAAGACCAGGTATCCCATCACCATGAAAGCCTGGAAAAGTAAGATGATTGAGAGAGAAAAAAAGCATATATTTTAGAGCCAAATGGACCTGGTTCCAAATCCCAGCTTAATCACTGAATTCTGAGAAACTTACCCCTCTTTTGTTCAATTTACTTTTCTGTCAAGTGAGTATAATACAATTTTTGTCTCATAATTGTTGTGAGACTTAACTATGTAACTGTTAATTACATATACTACCCCAATAAGGGGTTTACTGAGTAGTCTGCAAGCTGTAGGATATTGCTTATTTTTTATTTAATTTTTATTTTTAAACAGACTCTCTTTTTATCTCTTCTTTCCTGTACTCCTTGACATCTCTGGCCTTTATTTTTCCATTTCTTTTACTTCTGGTTACTTTAAATTAATGCAGTTTCATTGGAGCTAAAACTACCATCTTGTGCTCTAGCTAAAACTAACATCTCCTCCTCCCTACAGTGTAGGTCGGGTTTTTATCTTGAGTGACAAGACAGTCTGTTCTATCTGCTCTCTGGTTGTGCCTTCCATTCATCACCATGGAGGAAAGGGAGAGGGGGCTGAGCTTGGCTGGCTGTACTTTGGCTGTGAGATTTTTCTCCCTCCCTCTTTTCTGGGTCTGGCTTCAGCAGTCAGAGGGCATAAGGACCATGGGTGATAAGAAGAAGAGGGAGTCTGCTTGTCTGTGAGTCATTAGGAAGCATCTCTGGCCTTGCTGTGGCCAGGCTGGTTTTGTCTGATGCTTGTAGTCTCTGTTGATGGTGGAGTCTCTGTTAAGCCCACCATCAACTTAGTTGTGGAGGAGACAGTGTCCAGCTTCACCCAGGCTTCTCATCAGGGAGAAATCCCTGAGAGAGGAGCAGCATTGCCTCCAGCCCCTCAGCAGTGTGTGCCTGGCACTCTGCTGGCTGCTACCTTGTCTGACCATTAATCACTCTGAAGAAAGTGAAAGTCGTTCAGTCCTGTTCAGTTCTTTGAGACCCCCATGGACTGTAGCCCACCAGGCTCCTCTGTCCATGGAATTTTCCAGGCCAGAATACTGGAACGGGTAGCCTTTCCCTTCTCCAGGGGATCTTCCCAACCCATGGATCGAACCCAGGTCTCCTGCATTGCAGGCAGATATTTTACCAGCTGAGCCACAGGGGAAGTGCAAGAATATTGGAGTGGCTAGCGCCTATCCCTCCTCCAGCAAATCTTCCCAATCCAGAAATTGAATTGGGGTCTCCTGCATTGCAGGCAGATTCTTTACCAACTGAGCTATCAGGGAAGCCCAAAGAACTACTAAGGGGATCATGGTACAGAATGGATATGCCCTTCCACCCTTTGCTTCCCAAGCACCTCATTCCAGTCTGTCTTTATACCATGTCTTATCCCTTGTCTCCCTTCACTCTGTTGAACAGTGTGCCATAGAAAGTGCAGCCACTTCAGTAACATGTGGTTAAGAAGCCATCACCAGGCCCATTGTTCCCTAACTCCAGGGCAAACACAGTAGGCATTCCCTAACACTCTTTCACAATGGTCTGCTGTGATGGCAGTATTGAGGCGGGCCTGTAGCACCTACAGCTAGAGGCATCCAACCCCAAGATTCAGATTTTCAACTGCTCTATTTATTTTTCCTTTTTGCAATCTGCCCTGATTTTGTATGCAGGATTCCCAGTGGTAGAGAATCTGCCTGCCACTGAAAGAGATGCAGATGTAGATTTGATCCGAGTTGGGATCCCTGGAGGAGGAAAGAGCAACCCACTCCGGAGTCTTGCTTGAAAAATCCCATGGACAGAGGAGCCTGGTGGGCGACAGTTCATGGGATTGCAAAGGGTCGGACAGGACTGAGCATGTACACAATGAATCCCTATGACTCTTCGGCATCAGTGGCCCTTATTGGGGTGAACATTCCATCAGAAAGACTGTTCTTATAATTCCCCCTGTTTATTTGTCTTAAGAATCTTTCAGTTCAGCCTTTGTTCTTTCCTTTATTCCCTGATCCTCGAGGGTAGAAAGTCCCCAGGAAATTAGAAGCACAGTTTCAGCAGACTTTCTTAGGAGTCATAGCATTTTGTCTGAGCCTAACAAGACTTGAATATGACTGATGGCCTCTCCAAGGTGTGCCCCTAGTCAGTGCACCCATGTGATGCTCACTGTAAGCAGCAGGGCTGTCTGCATGTAACCAACGTGCTGTTTGGGGGGATTTATTCATTTTTCCCAACGATGCATGCAAATCATTGCCTTCTTCTATTTTGGTTAGATGCTAACAGCTTCTTAGAGATTCTAGGCGTATTAAAAACGAACTGTGAAAACAGCAGTGAAGGAAGTCCTGCATTGTTAATCCTTCCTGTGACAGAATCATCAAAAAGCAAACCTTGAAGGCTCGCTTAGAGGATGGTGTTTCCTCCATCTCTTACCAAGTATGTGCGTGGGTACGGGGTGCCCTGCTTGGCAAGCCTATAAGCAGTCGGAGCTGTGATGGCTGCTATTTTTGTGGTAAACTGATTATTGGCTTTCACTGAATATTCACAGCTCTATTAGCCAAGACCCCCACTGTGTCACGGGGAATAAAAACTGGGTAGACTTCCAACTTTCTGTGCCCACTGTGTGACTTAACAATGGCCCCAGGACTGCTATTTTCAACTGAATCTGAAATGAGAGATCAATTATATTCTCCTGTTTATGTTTGCCAGTTATATTTGCCATTTTTTTTTTTTTTTTTTTGCAAATCATTTTTAAAGTGGTCCAGCCTCAATTTTTAAATCAATGCTGTGGACGTATGTAAATGGACTCCATCATTCCAGTGGAACTGAAATCTGTTTCCCATCCTTCTGACCTTGACTGGTGCATGATAGAGGTCAATGTGTAGCACTGGATGACATGTGACTTTTAATCCATTTTGTTGGTTGCATCTTCTTCACATCTATAATGGAATTTGGAATATTTTAATAAGATGGCCTAGGGTTTCTTAGCAGCAGGGTTTCTTAACGTCATCTTCATCCTCTTTTCTTTCCTGTTAAATGTTCTCTAAAGGGTCCCTAATCGCCTTGCTGAGTGTGGCACACGAGACCTTCCATGATCTTGCCATTAGGCCCCATCTATTCTGAGTGACATGTTTCTTTCCCAGCTGCTGCTGCTGCTGCTGCTAAGTCACTTCAGTCGTGTCCGACTCGGTACAACCCCATAGATGGCAGCCCACCAGGCTCCTCCGTCCCTGGGATTCTCACTGGAGTGGGTTGCCATTTCCTTCTCCAACGCATGAAAGTGAAAAGTGAAAGTGAAGTCACTCAGTCGTGTCCGACTCGTAGTGACCCCATGGACTGCAGCCTACCAGGCTCCTCCACCCATGGGATTTTCCAGGCAAGAGTACTGGAGTGGGTTGCCATTGCCTTTTCTGCTTTCCCAGTTAGAATTATCTTATTCCAATATACTAGAACGCCCAGGAAATATGCATTTTGGTACTATGTTGCTTGCTTGTTTGATCTTTTTGAATGTTTCATGATATTTAGTCTTGCCTTAAATTTATATTCCTAGCTAGAATGAATGATAAGTTAGTGTTAACCTAATATCCTTACATGAATAGCCTGAGAAGGAAACAAAAATTAATTTATTGAATGCAGAAAATGACCATTTGACTCAGATGGTGAGGGATATTGAAGAGCAGTGGTAGACGTGGAGAGAAGCAAATTTTATATATATGCCCTCCTCCTGTGTGGTATTAGTTTACCAAGAGCAGAAAGGCAATATGCAGGATATATAGTTTCTTCAGGCTTGGACTACGATGGGACTTCAAACACTTCCAAGGAAGCTGTGGAATTGGTCTCCCAATTTTAAGGTCAGCACCAGGGCAATGGATTTCTCTTGCTTCTGCCTATTCTTCTTGCCTGCATCATTCCTAAATTCCTCCTCTATGATATTTGTTTTTATCTTCATATTGGCACAGTCATTTCATTGAAAGGAGAAAGTGCTAGTTTAATTCCAGTTGGAATATTGTATGAGTTTGTCTTTGGCTTGAGGGTTTTCATTCTGGTTGGAACTTGACTGGCCCATAGCAGACTCTGGCCACCATAAAATATATCAACTCCATTTACTTAGTTTCTCTTTTCTCCACCACCAGGGTGCCAGGAATCAGGGCTTTTGTTTTCTCCATCCTACTTTCCCACTTCATTTAAAGTTTACTCACTTTATTCATTCCTCAAACATGTCAAAACCCTTATTATATGCAAGAAATTTTCTAATCTTTGGTGGTGAGATGGTGAAAAATAGCACCATTCTCAATGCTAGGTCACAATTCCTGTGCTGTTTGCTATGGGGAGCCAGTAGCCACATGTAGCTATTTCAATGAAAATTAATTAAAATAAATAGAATCTCTCAATCACATGAGTCATATTTTAATTGCTCAGTGGCCACATGTGGTTTATATCTGCTGTAAAAAACAACGTAGCAATAGAACATTTCCATCATTACAGAAAGGTCTATTGGACAGTGCTGATAGACTCTAATGGACAAAAAAATCCTGTTAACTTGTTGTCTTTTATTGAGCACACATTATGTATCAGCTGAGTATTACATGCTCATTGTATTATTTTGTCAATATCCTGACAAGGTGGGGGTCAGTATCTCCATTCTGCAGAAGAGAAAGGCATAAAGGATTTAAGGACTATAAGAAGCTAGATGTTGTGCAAGTCTTAACAATTCATTAATACGTGGATTTAGTCATGTAGAAATCATAGCTGAAACAATGGGTGAACCTCGTAATCTGAACTAAATTATAAGAAATCTAGAATACTGATCTATAAGTAGAGTTAACATCTGAACCCTCAAATTTGATACCAGTTTATTCAGACCTTCACATATGAATCCTCACTTTATACTAAATTAGTACCTACTCCTATAGAAGATGATAGGATTAATAGCTTCAAGAGGAAAAAAAAAATGTCACAGATACAAGCTCTGTGCCCACTAAATGAATCTTGAACAAATATTTAAAGAATATGGCTTTGAATCCTACTATATAGGGCAGAGAAATCTGCTCAATGTAATGTGGCAATCTGGATGGGAGTGGAGTTTGAGGGAGAATGGATACATACGTATGTATAACTGAATCCCTTTGCTGTCTATGTGAAACTATCACAACATTGTTAACCAGCTATAATTCAATATAAAATGAAAAGGTAAAAAAAAAAGTACGACTTTGAAGGAGTATCAAATTACTCACCTTCCCAGTTCAGTTCAGTTCAGTCGCTTAGTCATGTACGACTAGTTGTGACCCCATGGACTGCAGTACACCAGGCCTCCCTGTCCATCACCCACTCCTGAAGTATACTGAAACTCATGTCCATTGAGTCAGTGATGCCATGCAACCATCTCATCCTGTGTCATCCCCTTCTCCTCCTGCCTTCAATCTTTCCCAGCATTAGGGCCTTTTCTAATGAGTCAGCTTTTTGCATCAGGTGACCAAAGTATTGGAGTTTCAGCTTCCACATGAGTCCTTCCAATGAATATTCAGGATTGGTTTCCTTTAGGATGGACTGGTTGGATCTCCTTGTAGTCCAAGGGACTCTCAAGAGTCTTCTCCAACACCACAGTTCAAAAGCATCAATTCTTTGGTGCTCAGCTTTCTTCACAGTCTGACTCTCACATCCATACATGACTGCTGGAAAACCATAGCCTTGACTAGACGGACCTTTGTTGGCAAAGTAATGTCTCTGCTTTTTAATATGCTCTCTAGCAATTGGTCATAACTTTTCTTCCAAGGAGCAAGCATCTTTTAATTTCATGGCTGCAGTCACCATCTACAGTGATTTTGGAACCCCCAAAAATAAAGTCTGTCACTGTTTCCGCTGTTTTCCCATCTATTTGCCGTGAAGTGATGGGATCAGATGCCACGAGCTTCGTTTTCTGAATGTTGAGCTTTAAGCCAACTTTTTCGCTCTCCTTTTTCACTTTCATCAAGAGGTTCTTTAGTTCTTCACTTTCTGCCATAAGGATATGGCATCTGCATATCTGAGGTTATTGATATTTCTCCTGGCAGTCTTGACTTCAGCTGGTGCTTCATCCAGCCCAGTGTTTCTCGTGATGTACTCTGCATATAAGTTAAATAAGCAGGGTGATAATATACAGCGTTGACACACTCCTTTTCCTATTTGGAACCAGTCTGTTGTTCCATGTCCACTTCTAACTGTTGCTTCCTGACCTGCATACAGATTTCTTAAGAGGCCGGTCAGGTGGTCTGGTATTCCCATCTCTTTCAGAATTTTCCACAGTTTATTGTGATCCACACAATCAAAGGCTTTGGCATAGTCAATAAAGCGGATGTTTTTTCTGGAACTCTCTTGCTTTTTCTGTGATCCAGTGGATGGTGGCAATTTGATCCTGGTTCCTCTGCCTTTTGTAAAACCAGCTTGAACATCTAGAAGCTCATGGTTCACATATTGTTGAAGCTTGGCTTGGAGAATTTTGAGCATGACTTTACTAGCGTGTGAGATGAGTGCAATTGTGCGATAGTTTGAACATTCTTTGGCATTGCCTTTCTTTGAGAGTGGAATGAAAACTGATCTTTTTCAGTCCTGGGGCCACTGCTGAGTTTTTACCCAGAAAAAAATAGCTTTTAAGATCTAGTATATTTAATAATTTGATAGCCCAGTGATGTCATTAAGCAATTCCATGCTCATACCAATTCTCATTCAGAAAATACTTCCTCAGGACCTGTTCTGTCACAGGTGTGTAGCTAAGTAGCAGTTCTAAATTAAGTTGAAGAAAGTGTCCTTCTCCCAAGAAACTTGCGAAATAGGGAAGAACACACATTATAGTAGAATAAGTATGTGAACACTGTACTCTCTAGGATACAGAATAAAACAGACATGATCTCACAGAAACTTCTGACAACCAGGAGAGAGGAAACTCACAGAAATAAATGTAGCAGAATTTAGGATTTGGAACCTGCAATGGTGGTAGAATATACAAATATGCCATCTTGAATGTTATATAATGAAACACTTGTTATAAATATTGTGGATGCATAAAAGAAGACATGTACCTGCCAATTTGAGAGGGAAGGAATAAAGGGGTAGATGGGCATTGGGGAAACCTTTACAAAAATAGCAGGAATGGAGCTGACCTTCAGGATTCCAGAGAATCAGATGAAAGCATATCTTGAGAGAGGGTCTGCAGGAGCCAGAGGGAAGACATTGGCAAGTGCAGCACCTCTCCTCAGGACAGTGAAGAGTCTGCTGTGGTCACACCGGGTTTTAAGAGGGAAGCCCTCCTGAGTCAGGTTGAGGACAGGTTGCTAAGGATCTTAAATTTTGCTATGCTGAGGGATTTGGGGCTCTTCAAAGCATGATGAGTATCTTCATTCTGTAGAGATAAGTCAAAATCAAGAACTCTCATCCTGAAAACCTTCATCAGCTAGCAAAAAATGAACATTTATGTAGTTGTTTAGACAATACCTGTTGTAGTTTTCTCATTTGACTGCTCAATAATTGAATATATATTCACCCTTTCTCAGGTTCTTTTCTCATATAGGTTATCTCAGAATATTGAGTAGATTTCTCTGTGCTGTACAGTCAACAAAGACAACAGAAAGATTGAATATGGCTCATTTTGAGGAAATTAAAGAAAAACACTTTGAAGTTGACGAGAACGTTTTCCAGCTTTAACATTCTTTACTTTGTTAATAGTTCACACCCTGTGAATAGTGCAGGGGCTGCATCCTCTGCTCATTGCCACTCGAAGTGCAAATTAGGAAGTTCATCTCCTTATGGCTTGAGCTTGATAACTGACAGGTACAGATTCCCACGGGCAGCAGTTAACTTCCTATAAACCCATATCAGAATGAGTTGATGCCTCTAGAAGGGAAAGTTAGTATGGTAGGTGAATTAAATTCCCTTTGCTCCAAAGAAAGCATTTTACTTAGCCATCTCTTACCCTCTGGTATCTGTGCTTTAGAAATGTCTGCTGCAGAGCATGTCACAGCTTCCAGACCAGCCACCTAACATTCTGAGCATCAACTCAGACCCTACTTAGAAACCCCATGTTTGAATGACAGAATGAGAAAATGTGATTCACACACACACCAGGGCTGACTCTCTATTTGGAGAGCATCTTGAAAGCATGAGGATTACCTCCTAGACAGTCTTTCTTCTGTGATCTCAAGGGTCTTATAGCTCACCTTGGGCTACGGGCACATAACCCTCTTTCTCCATCCTACTCTCTTTCCAGTCCTTATAAGAATAGGATGACTAGAAGTATGAAACACGTTAAAAGAGAAGTAGAACCAGGCATCTAAATATAGTGTTTGCAAGTCAACTTTTCAGTATGCTACATTCAAATGGCAAACTAAGAAACAGAAATTCAGTATGAACATATTTATTTCCTTACTCATTATGTCTGGCCAGAAGCCTTCCCTACTTCTTCCTAATATACTTTCCTCCTTTGGGAAAACTCTTCCTCCTCTTTTTGAGATTTTGTGTCCCAGTGGGGACAACTAGCACTAGGGTCTAACTAGTTGACCACAGTTAATGATTCTGTAATGGACTCCTGAGCCAAGCAAGTCTTTCCTTGAGATGTTTCAAGCCAAATGTAAGAAGACAAAGGTACCTGTTGCTTTCTGGCATTGAAACTTAGAAAAATGAGACTTGGGCTCAGCTAGTGGTCCTGTTTCTTCCCTTGGAGAAAGTTGCAGAAGGAAGTGCTACATAGCAAGAAGATGAAAAATGAAAAGAGAAAGTTCTGAGGACATTCAGATGTCTGTGTGATTGTCCCTGGCAGGCTAAATCTCTGTGCCTGCCAAGATCACATGAAATAGTCCAGGATCCATGGAATCATTTTTTATTTCTTCTTGAATTATTTATCTTTTTATTACTTGCAACCAAAACATCCTTTATTAATACAAAAGAATGAGTATACCTGACCTCACTTTTTTTGTTGTTGTTTAAATCCTAAATCAAATCCTTCCATGACTCAGAAATTACTGGGCTCTGTATTGAAGTTTTCTTCTTTAAATACCATTTACTGATGATAACTTTTCATTTCTTTAATATTTTGTGTTCTTTCATGCTTCTGCAAAACTTGCCAACCTGTTAAATTCCCAAACCTGAAAATTCCTATGCAAGATAAGGTATGATTTTCTTTCTTGCTTCCTCACATTCTCAAGCAAAATTTCTATAGAATATTGCCTGTGAGTACAATACATTCATAAGACCTGGGATCTAATAGCTGAACAAACTGCATTGTAGGATAGGAAAAAAATAGCTTAAATGCTTCATTGGTTACTTTTCACCACTTTCCATGTCTTACTCTCTTTTATTAATTATATTGTATTAATAATTGATTCACAATAAGTTATTAATTTTTATATTTAAAATCAGCTGAAGGGATAGTATTTATTTTTTCTGAGTAAAGCTGGTATCAAATTCATTTTTACAAGGTTTTGATTATGTCTAAGTTCTTTATTAAATCATCTCTCTTTCTTTGCATTTGTTCTTAGCAGTTGCCAGGCAACTCATATGATACTTGGCAAAAATATTCTGAGAGGACTTTTTTAAAAAATAAAATTAGTGAAGGCATAGACCCCTTCTAATGATAGATATTACAGTTGTTCAGATGTAAAATTAACCACTATGAATGAAGATTATTATTTAATGTTATATTAAATGTGACTTTCTGTCCAATTGTAACCTGAGTCTTCCACCTACAGTTTGCCTAAATTTCAAAGAATAGCTTGATCTCTGATTTGAAAAGAAAATGAGGTTGATAAAAAATAATAATGACTCTTTTATTGAGTTGAAAAAGGTAAGTGATGATAAATGAACTTGCCCAAGCATTTTCTTTCTGATTCAGACTGCTGCCCCTGGCAAAATGGCTTAGGGAAAAGCAATCTTTTCGTTTCAGATTTTCTACTGAGAAAGAATCAGAAAGACCAAGATGGGGATTCAGTTCCCTCTGGTTTCTTTTAGAACACCTCCATGAGAGATACAGTCTGCTAATGTAATTAATAGGCTGTTGAATCCTTTGCAGCAAGTCTTATAGAAGATTACTGCCAATATTAGTGAGGAGGCCAAATGAGATAAGGTATGTGGCAGTGCTTTTGACACTATAGTCCAGGTTTAGGTTGTTGTGTTGGTGCTGATGCTGATGGTCACTGTTACTTTGAAGTTGAGAAGGAATCCAGTATGAGATCTTTCTTAGTGTGACTATCTGCCATATCTTATTCTACCTTTGATAGTTAGGTTTAGCCAGTGAAAATATGAATGTGGATTGCAGGAGACAAGTCATATTTATGAGTTAATACACATGCTCATTTGGAAGCCAGATTCATTAGGAAAGTGATGCTCTTTATTAATAATGGTAGCTTTCTGAATCTCTGCTTTAAACCCCATGTCCCTTCCTTAATTTTCAACTATGCTCAGTCTCTTTCATTTTCTTAAATAATAAATGTCTCTTAGCTACAAATTTTCCTTGAGTGTATAAAGCTGCCCAAATTGATTCTGTGTTAAAAAATACCTAAGTATGAAAACACAGCTCTTTTCAAATTATTTGTCCCTTAACAAAGATGTCCCCATGGCTCACTTTCTTTTTAGGATTAAACTTTTTGCCATGTGATGGGCCTTCCCTGACTCCTCAATGAATTGTTATTTGGTTTCTTTCTTTTTTTTTTTTTAGTCAGTAGAACTATTTTATTTTTTTTTTCATGTTTTCTATTTCATGTTTTAATATGATTGGCATGTTTTTTATTTTATTATTTTTTTTTTTACTTTACGGACTCTCTTAGAAACTGAAGATGCTGATTCAGTTGATTTGGCCTCTCTACAGAATTTTAAACTGTTGACAATGATATCCTTTTCAAAAGTTCCTCTTTAGTTTTCATCTTCATCACTTGATCCTGCCTTCCCTCCAGCTACGTTGAATGATTTTTATGGAAACTTTCTGATCAAGATATTGTTTAAATATCAGCATTGTTCAGGGAGTATGATCTCGGTTCCCTATCCGCCTCACTCTATCTATTCTCCCTGAGTGTGTGGGGAGTGTGTGTATGTGTGTGTGTGTGTGTGTGTGTGTGTGTGTGTACGAAAGAGAGAGGAAGTCTTCACTTCACATTTCTTTCATTTGAAATGTCACACTCCTTTGAAATTTTCAGTGTATATGACCTGAGAACACTTAAAGTTTAACATGATCCCAATGAGCCCATTCCCCTAACACATTTTCACATTCTCCTTAATTCACTCTCACAGAATACTGTGGCTGTTCACATAAATCTCCCCAAACCAAAGTTCTGACCTTATACTTGATTCCTCTCTCACTTTCCAACCCTAAAACAACAAAGTAGAGTCTCTGCCTTGTGATTATTTTGTAAAATCTGTCTTCTCCTCTCCAACTCTATTGTCTCTGATATAACACATGTATAGTCTTTCTTGATCAATTAATCACATATTCCTCCAAAGGCCAACCTTATACTGTCATGACCCTTCCTCCTTACATTTATTTGAATAAGGACAAAGTAAGATTAAGAGAAAATTGAGCATTTTTTCATTTTTCCTAATAGCAGTTAGATAATTTTAGAAGTCATATTATGTAAAAACAAATAAACACTGGTGGGGGTTTGAGAGGGAATAAATGTGATTTTCCTAGTAATATATCAGCAAGTGAATGTATTTGAGCAGGAATCAATAAAACATTTTTTTTCTTCAGTAATGGGGAGTGAAGGAATGTTTCTTATCCATCTGGATCTTCTGAACTTAGTTATGTTCATATATTCACCAAATCCAAGGAATTTAAAATCCTCCTAAGCAAGGCCTGACTTTTAAATGTGATCATCTAACTGTTCTAGTTTACAGAAGTGGAACGAACTTCCATCTGTTGCCTCCTTGAATGTTCTGCATTTCTTTTCCTGCCAGAATTAATTATGAATGATGCTGGAGATTCTTGGTACCTGGCTTAGAAGACAAAAGCCACAGCATTCAACTCTACCTTCTCTCAAGCCACAAAATCCTATAAATAGTTATAGGTGCATTTAGCATTATTTAACATTATCTTTCATTTTTTAATCTATTTTTGTTTTATTTTGGCTGTGCTGGGTGTCCATTGCTGTGCACAAACTTTCTGTAGTTGAGGAGAGTGGGGACTACTTTCTAGTTGCGGAACATGGGCTTCTCTTTGCAGTGGCTTCCCTTGTTGTGGAGCATGGACCCTACAGCAAGTGGCTTCGTCCCTGCTGCCCACAGGCTCAGTAGTTGCGGCAGGTGATCTCTAGCACACAGGCTCAGTACATGTGGCTCATAGCTTGCAGGCTTAGTTGCTTTGTGGCATGTGAGGTCTTCCCAGACCAGGAATGGAACCCCACATTGCAGGGGGGGAGCTTGACTACTGGACCACCAGGCAAGGCCTAACATTATCATTATTCAGAGTTCTGAAATTTTTTCTGATTATTTCAAAACATTTCAGAGAACAAGATCCTGCAACTCATTGGTGCAGACTCTGCTCATTAGGATTTTTAGCTTATTGATTCAGCATGCTGTGGCAGTGTTTTCTATATTAGCAGCATGCATGTGTTCAGAGGTGAAGTGAAAGTGTTAGTTGCTCAGTCGTGTCTGACTCTTTGTG
>NW_017216765.1:0-12975 GCF_001704415.2 Capra hircus | reverse complement strand
AAAAAATAAAAGTTAATTGGGTCCAACTAATCCTCATGCTGAGGTGGTATATTTTTGGTAGCATTTGCTCTCCCCTTCACTTTGCATGTAATCCCCATTTGTTTACACTGTCATCTACTGAAGACATCCTGATATTTGAAAGTTTGTAGTGATTACAAGTCGAGCTGTTGTATATAATCATGCGATCCTTTTTGTCTGGACATGTTTTCAAAGCTGTTTAGTAAGTGCTGGACATGAAGGATTCAGGTCACAGGTGAGCCTTGTTTAGCTGTGGAAAAATCCAGCTATGTTTCTCTGTGGCTTGTGGATCTTCTGGGTAAGGGATCGAACTAGAGTGTCTTGCATTGTCAGGCAGATTCTTTACCACTGAGCCACCGGAGAAGCTGTGCCCTACCCCCTTTTCTTGAGTTGACTGATCTAATAGGTGTGCAGTGCTACCTCACTGTTATTTTAGTTTGTCATTTCCTAATGCTATGTGGTTTTGAGTCTTTTTGATAGGCTTATTTACTATCTTTATATTTTTGTAGGCCAGGTGTTTAGGTGTATACATATTTTATGAGATTGTTCTAGATTTTTTGGTATATTTGGAGAACAATCCTTTATCAGATATCTATTTTATAAATATAAGTTCCTGTGGCTTGTGTTTAAGTTTTGTGAATAAGGTTTTTCACCGTTTCAATTTCTAATTTTTTAAAGTTGATGTTATATGTGTTTTCTATCCTTTTTTGGATAGCCTTTAGTGTGTTGTTGTTGTTGTTAAATTTTATAAGCAGAAGTGAGGTACCGTAGATACAGTTTTAAGCTAAGCTGAGGTGCCACAGATACAGTTTTGCCTTTTGTCTGTTGAGAAGTTTGAGTGAGTTTGGTGTACACTGTAACATTATGTCTACATTCATTTGACTGGGATATAGCTTCCAGTTATTTGTCTAATTGGTTTTGGAATATGATGGGAAGTCAGTTTTTCCAAGGGAAAACTGAGGTCCATGAAACATGAACTCTTTTCGATCGGTCGGAATCACTTTCTGCTATTTCTGACAGATTTGACTTGTTTGGATATCTCATATGAGCGGAATCACAGAACGTTTGTCTTTTTTTGGTCTGGTTTATTTCACTTAATCTAATGACCATAAGGTTTGTCCACATTGTCGCATTGTCAGAATTACTGACTTTGAAGGGCCGAATCAGATTCCATTGTGTGTATACCACAGTTTGTTTATGGAATTGGCTGCCATGGACACTTCGATTGCTTCTGTTTGTTTGCCAGTGTGAATCATGCTGTTGTGAGTATGACGGAAGGAGTATCCATTTTTTTCAGCCCCCTTTCCCAATCCTTTTGGGTACATAGCATGAATTGGAATCGAACTATGTATTTCTTCCACGTGTTCGTTTTGGAGTCATTTGTGTAATGTCTTGCAGAGTGGCCAGCACCATTTAATGTACTTTTTTGTATGGTGGAATACCGTTCAAGCTTCTGAATATACCTTGCGTTGCATATTCAGTCTCCCACCAACGGACACTTGAATGAGTTCTAACCTTTGAGCTATTGTGAATGTCACTATGAATATTTGTGTACCAGTTTTTGTTTGAATTATTAACAAATACATTACCATATATAAAAGAAGCCACAAGGACCTACTGTACAGTTTAGGAAACTATTAAATATCTTATGATGATGTATAATGCAAGAGAATCTCCAAAGGAATATATGAAAAGCACATAATAACCATGATATTTATTGTGGCAACACTATGAGTTATCATAGCACTACTCAACGTGTATTTATACATGTCACTAAAATATTTACATCTGTAAGGATATTATAAAAAATTATATAAAAACTCAAGAATTCAAACAGAGAATAAATAAACTTCCTGTCATTGCTCGTCATCATTTATACACTCATACTACCTGTAACACTCATTGTATAAGTGCTGGACTAGCAATTGACATTCTTGTAAACCAAGAGATTGTGAAGGTGTAAGGAAATATAGCTTCTTGAATTCCTTAATGAAGGATTCTAGAACTCTATGTCCATGAAGTGAATGAAATTCCGTTTTAGTGAGCCACATTCTTACTAGAGTGATGAGCCTCCACCCCACCCAACGTTAGTTCACAATGAAATCCTGCAGTCCTCTGGCCTCAATGTCTGCTTCCTGCTACCGAGAAAGAAAAGATGAGGAAGTCCTGACAAAACCGATGCTATTTTTCTTTTTCTGATTTGTATTTTATCGCAGGGCCTGGCCAAAAAGAGGGCCCAACCTGTTTTTAGAGTTCCATCCCAAGGGTTCCTCCGGCATGTTCCCTATGTTGACAAACTGCTGATTATTTTCAACAAAGGACAATGATCTGCACTTGACTATCTGTTGCTTGAGCTGGAATAGCAGGCATCCCTTGTAGTGCAGTCGTTCATGCGGAAGTAGACATCCCTGAAGCAATAGTATAAGAGGAACACATTTATCATGTAGACATCGCATCCCATGCATTTGTAATAATTTTTCAGTTATACCCATCATCATCGGAGGAACTGACTTGTCCCAGTAATAACGAGAGGACCCAGTAGAACGGTTCCTTGACTTATGAGTACTTCCTATGAGTACCCTTATGAGTCCTTCTTCCAATGTTGTTTCTCCTAGTTTGGTCATGAACAGTAGAAGCTGATGGCAGTGGTCCTTGAAATGTATGTCGATTCCCAGGTGGCGCAGTTGATCAAAGAAATACTCTGCCTACCAGTGCAGGAGGTGGAAGTGATGTGGGTTTGATCCCTGGTTCAGGAAGATAACAATTCATACACATGTTTTCTGGGAACCAGTTTGATACTCATGAGTTTTTTCTTCTGTATCCAGAAAAACAAATGCTGTTCAAGGACACTGAAAGAACCCTGATTTCGAAAATCAGATCTGTATTGTGAACAATGCTTCGATATCCGTGAGTCGAAGCATAGTATTATGCCTATCATCCTTGTATTTCCCTCAGTGAAATATGTTGAGGAAAACTCTTCATTCGTGGTCTAGAGTCACGAAGAAGCTAAATAGCATTCATCCTTTACGTTGACAACTGTGAATCTAAATCTCCTGTGAATCCTATGTGACAACCACACATACCAACATGAGTTATCAGTATTATATCAATATTTTTAGTCCTATTGTATGTCAACTAAAAAAATCAATATCTAATTGTACATGAAGTCAAGACATAAAGTCAGTGCAAATACAAAATGTTCCATCCTTTGAGAAAGGGAGAAAAACATCTCTGTGCTTAGCCTATCGCATTTTTATGGATTAGATCCTTAAGTAGTTTATTCACCACACCCTATGAATGATTCACAAGTCTTCAGAGAAGAAAGGGTCATTTCTCTTAAACAATGAGTAGTTCAACTCTTCTCAAAGCAAAGTCATAAGTGAGTCTAATTTTGCGTGAGCCCATGAAAACTCAGTGTTTTCATTATGCTTGTGCTTATGATGGGAGGAGGTCTGAGAAGGCGCTTCTGAAGGATTATTCATACCAGTCTTTCTCATATGTATGGAGTCTTTAAAGATCGAATCACCGAGGTGTTGCTTCTACACTTGTACTAGGCTGAGCAGCAACATTCCCTTTCTCCCTAAGTGCAGTAGACGTCTGTCTTCTGTCCTCTGGAGTATGTATTGCTTGAGCTCACCACAGCCTAGTAGATGGAAATCGTCAGGATATTCTGGAAACCCTTTGGATTTCAGTCTGCTCAGGAGGTTACCACTGCTGCAAACCTCTGGATTTTACCACGCACTTTTAACAACCTCAGATGAAGGATACAAGTCAACACTCGTGACAGCCACGGGCTTCCATGGCCTATCCATGATTGTTGGCTTTGCTTTCATAATCATCCTGTTTCTTATACCAACTAAACTGTCACTGTATTTTTTCATGACCATTTTATCTTTGACGGTTTTTAGATCTATTATGGATTTTCCTATATATCTTCACTCATCGGTGAGGGTCTTCTGTTAGTAGTAGTTACGACAACTGACTTCCAGTCAGTTAGCTGTGGCAGAATAGAAAAAAGAATGACCCACTGTATATTATTCGTATTATGTATCAATATATTATTCGTTTTATTGTTTGCAGTCATCCACTTCCAAGTTTCCGAAATAAACTTTCAGAAAAATCACATCCTTTGGAATGTCCGTTTGACTGAATAGGAGCACGGAAATGCTATTCCATCAAATTGTTTACAGTTTCCATTCCATTCCTCCTGTTTGATGTAGATATTGGCCTTTGGTTCTATCACTAGCTTTGCAAGTAAAAAAATTCATTAGAGCTCATATGGTAATTTTACTGTTGGCAATAAGTTTAGCATAAAATGAACACAGAAGAGGTTACAGTAGACCAAATATGAAAGTCAGTTGAAAAGAAAACATAGTGTTGAATGTTGACAGTAGGAATATAGTTATGAAGTTCCTTTATTATTATTCTATCCTTCCCGTTTCTTTTGCAGGGGTGTTAATGTACAGATTCCAGTCCTATGGCTGGAGTGAAGAATAGTATCATGATTCTTGAGAGCAACTCTACTAAGTCTTCACGCTCATGTCACTCAAGGTTTTTTAATACCTATTATGTTAGTCGTGTTTGTAGTTTGTGAAGTCACATAAGTTGCATTCACTCAAGCAATAGTATCAAACAGCTATGGCATCAATTCTAGATGTGAATCGATATCGAATGTGAATCCATTTCACTGTGACAAGTGATTATTGCAGATATTCTATTCATGCCAGTAAGAAAGCTGTGCAGAAATAATATAATGTTTATGAAGAAAATAAGATTTGCTAATTTGTTGTATTATTCTCTTTCTTTTCAACAGATTGAATGACAACAGGCTCCACTTTTCATTCACTTGTATGACTATGAGCAGTTTGACCAAGTTGAAGAAGATGACTCGTTTGTAGTCTTCCTCATCAGCTCATTCCATCTACTGGCTTTCAAATCATTTAGTACAGAGCTCACCGTCTAGGTGTTCATCCAGTGTTTTGTTTGCTTATCATGCAGGATCATTTTCAAAGGAAAAGTATGTGTGTATGAGTTAGAGCTCTGATCCCAAGAGTCCATGTAGAAGCTTCCCCTGAGAAGTGTATCGTTTTTGCACCAATGCTACTGAAACGTGTGAATGTGGTATACCACGCATCCCAATAAGCGTCCAGAGCTTCACAGGCTGCTTCTTTGAAACGCCCAGTACTCATGACATTCCATTCATCTGAGGACTAAATATAGCCAACGTAGGCTGTGTTTGCCAAATAGACTTTGAAGTATTCTTCACACAGTCCTTCATCGACGCCAGTTTTCAGATCGAAGAAACCCTTGCTCCATGAAGTGTGTGAACACATATACTCATGTTTTGTTTGCGATTTTAAAGTCATTCTTCAGTTTTGTTGGAGGAATGGTTCTGTATATGCCCCGTGGATCTGTGCATGAAAGCCCTAATAACTAATGTGAATCGACTTCACTACCAAGGGATGTTTTCATATCTATTGAGGATTTAGTTCATGTATTTCGATTTTAACTTTCTGTCTTACAGCCTTGTTTGTAGATCAAAGCTATTTGAAAGTGTCATCTGGTTTTCAATGGCTTGTGAGGTTATTCATGAGTGGTTTATAAAACCGAATGGATTGTACGTAGCCATACTTTGTTGTCATTCTATGAATTTGAAGAATGTCTGAAGAATGTCTGCAGTGATGCCTTAAAGATTCATACAATTGATGTCCAATATTTATCTCAATAGACTTGCTTTCAATTTGTAGTTTCCTATGCATATGTCTTTCTTTATGGATTTGGGTAGAAGTCGTATTGGAACACTGAAAAATCTGTGATATCAGCCGTGCTGACCTTCTTTCCGGTGGTCATCATTAAGATTTTCACGCTCACTGTCACTTTGTGCAATGCTATGGATCCTAGTGGAAACAGGTGCCGTTCATCCTACTTTTGTGAAGATTGAACTCATCGTAGAAAGTGGAATTTGTTGAAATATTTATGGTATCAATATATCCTGTGTATATAATTACCCAGATTACGGGTGCGTATCTGATTGCTAAGTTATAAAATGTATGAGATAGATGTGATCCATCAATGGCGATTGGATACGTGGTGGAGAGGTATTTTGGTGATGCAAGAGATTTAAATGATGTGATCAGAGTATTTATATCCCTTTTATGTGGATAATGGGTCTTGGATCGATGTTTGAAACATTCCAACCTTGTCTTTTGTTATGCATGGGAAGTGTCCAAAACGAAGATGATGCAGGTACGTACTTCAAGGGTAAGTATAGGGTTGAGGGCGTGACTATGAAGTGGGTTAGGGTTAGGATGTGGATAGGGTGTCGGGTGAGGGAAGGGTTAAGGTTACAGTGTGCAGAACAGCCCCCCAACTTGTTAGGGTGAGGGGTGAGGCGTGAGGGTTAGGGTTAGGGGTGAGGGTGAGGGTAAGGCTTCAAGGTGAGGGTGAGGGTAAGGGTTCAGGGTGAGGGTGTGGGTGAGGGCGAGGGTAAGGGCTCGGGGTGAGGGTTCAGGGTGAAGGTGTGGGTCTCACATCTGATAAACGATTGCATTCCAAATATACCCTTCATTTCCCTCGAACAGAGCTCTCACTGTTGGAGCCCTTGGCAGTGTGGAAGCCACCGGCCCCTAAGCCACCACAAGAACGCCTGGGGCCTAGGTGCAAAGGCAAGGCAGGAGCAGAGCTGAGGCCAGGAAGGTGCCAGTGGCGTCTCCCAACCTCGTGCAGACTGCTCCTTCCTGGGCAGGAAGTCTAGAAGCCAGGCAAGTCTGGGCAAGGCTCGCCCCAGGCAGAGCAGCCTCGCGCAAGGAACTCTGCCAGATCAGGGCTCTCAGCGGAGCTGGAGCTCTGCCATACTGGAGGCGCACTCGGCTCCACCCCAGCAAGGCTTGCAGCAGCAGGCGACTGGGCTGCCTCCTCTTCCCCGGAGGAGGCTCCCTTCCACTTGTCCTGTGCACTCGGCTTCCAGGCGGAGCCATACCTCGCCTCCTGCAGGTCTTGGCTCAGGGGTTACTTCCCCTGAGCTGGGGTTGTGGGCGGGAACCCAGACACGCAGGGGCAGGCCCCAACAACCTGCACACAGCTCTGCTGGGGAGAAGAGCATTAGGGAACCTATGTATTTCAGGCAAATGATGGGAGACCACAAGTGAGTCGCCAGCCTGCTGGCTGCAGACACCACCCAGGGGCCCTGGGTGCATGGTGCTCTCAATGTGGCGCTGAGTCTGGACAGCCAAGCAACAGCTGAAGGAGCTCTGCAGTTGCCCTTCCCTTCCCGTCGACAGAGCTCTCAGTGCTGGAGCCCTTGGAAGTGTGGAACTCAGCGATCCCTAAGCCCTCCCAAACACATGTCTCTGCTGGGGAGGAGAGTGCTAGGGAACATACGTCTCTCACACACTTTCTAGGCACACACGGAGTCAGCCTCTGGGAGTGTGGGGATGCAAAACCCAGCCAGGGGCCCTTGGAACCTGGTGCTCTCCGTGCGGAGCTTAGTCTGGGCGGCCAAGCAACCGCTGAAGGAGCCCTGCTGTTGCCCTTCGCTTCCCTCTGACAGAGCTTTCACTGCTGGAGCCCTTGGCAGTGTGCAACCCACCAGCCCCTAAGCCCTCCTCAAGGACGCTTGGGAACCTAAGTGCAAAGGCAAGGCAGGGGTAGAGCTGAAGCCAGGAAGGCGCCAGTGGCGTTTCCCAGCCTCACACAGCCTGCTCCTTCCTGGGGAGGGAGCCTAAAAGCAAGGCAAGTCTGCGCAAGGCTCGCCTATGGCAGAGCATCTTGGCTGCCAGGAACTCTGCCAGATCGGGCCTCTGAACAGAGCTAGAGATCTGCCGTACTGGAGGCGCACTTAGCTCCGTGCAAGCAGGGACTTTCAGCTTGACGGGGCTTGGCTGCCTCCTCTTCCCCCGAGGAGGCTCGCTTCCCTGCTGGCTGTGCACTCGCCTATCAGGCGGGGGCGCAGGGCTCCTCCAGCAGGTCTTGCCTCAGGGGCTGCTTCCCCTGAGTTGGGGCTGTGGGCAGGAACCCAGACACGCAGGATCAGGCCCCAAACACCTGCACATGTCTCTGCTGGGGAGGAGAGTGCTAGGGAACCTACGTCTGTCATACACTTTCTGGGCACCCAAGGAATCAGCCTCCGTGTGTGCGGGGCTGAAAACCCCAGCCAGGGGACCTGGGAGCCTGGTGCTCTCCGTGTGGCGCTGAATCTGGGCGGCCAAGCAACCGCTGGAGGAGCCCTGCAGTTGCCCTTCCCTTCCCTCTGACAGAATTCTCACTGCTGGAGCCCTTGGCAGTGTGCAACCCACCAGCCCCTAAGCTCTCCTTAAGGAGGACTGGGACCTAAGTGCAAAGGCAAGGCAGGATTGGAGCTGAGGCAAGAAAGGCGCCAGTGGCGACTCCCAGGCTCCTGCTGCCTGCTCCTTCCTGGAGAGGCAGCCTAAAAGCAAGGCAAGTCTGGGCAAGGCTAGCCCCCGGCAGAGCAGCCTCGCGCCAGGAACTCTGCCAGATCGGGGCTCTGAGCAGAGCTAGAGCTCTGCCGTACTGGAGGCGCACTTAGCTCCGTGCAAGCAGGGCTTTCAACTTGACGGGGCTGGGCTGCCTCCTCTTCCCCCGAGGAGGCTCGCTTCCCTGCTGGCTGTGCACTCGCCTATCAGGCGGGGGCGCAGGGCTCCTCCAGCAGGTCTTGCCTCAGGGGCTGCTTCCCCTGAGTTGGGGCTGTGGGCAGGAACCCAGACACGCAGGATCAGGCCCCAAACACCTGCACATGTCTCTGCTGGGGAGGAGAGTGCTAGGGAACCTACGTCTGTCATACACTTTCTGGGCACCCAAGGAATCAGCCTCCGTGTGTGCGGGGCTGAAAACCCCAGCCAGGGGCCCTGGGAGCCTGGTGCTCTCCGGTGCGGCGCTGATTCTAGGCGGCCTAGAAACCGCTGGAGGAGCCCTGCAGTTGCCCTTCCCTTCCCTCTGACAGAGCTCTCACTGCTGAAGCCCTTGGCAGTGTGCAACCCACCACCCCCTAAGCCCTCCCCAACGACGCCTGGCACCTATGTGCAAAGGCAAGGCAGGATTGGAGCTGAGGCAAGGAAGGCACCAGTGGCGTCTCCCAGGCTCGCTCAGACAGCTCCTTCCTGGGGAGGGAGCCTAAAAGCAAGGCAAGTCTGGGCAAGGCGAGCCCCCGGCCGAGCAGCCTCGCGCCAGAAACTCTGCCAGATCGGGGCTCTGAGCAGAGCTAGAGCTCTGCCGTACTGGAGGCCGCACTTAGCTCCGTGCAAGCAGGGCTTTCCTCTTGACTGGGCTCGGCTGCCTCCTCTTCTCCCGAGGAGGCTCGCTACACTGCTGGCTGTGCTCTCGCCTATCAGGCGGGCGCGCAGGGCTCCTCCAGCAGGTCTTGCCTCAGGGGCTGCTTCCCCTGAGTTGAGGCTGTGGGCGGGAACCCAGACACGCAGGATAAGGCCCCAACCACCTGCACATGTCTCTGCTGGGGAGGAGAGTGCTAGGGAACCTACGTCTCTCACACACTTTCTAGGCACCCACGGAGTCAGCCTCTGGGAGTGTGGGGATGCAAAACCCAGCCAGGGGCCCTTGGAACCTGGTGCTCTCCGTGCGGAGCTTTGTCTGGGCGGCCAAGGAACCGCTGAAGGAGCCCTGCTGTTGCCCTTCGCTTCCCTCTGACAGAGCTTTCACTGCTGGAGCCCTTGGCAGTGTGCAACCCACCAGCCCCTAAGCCCTCCTCAAGGACGCTTGGGACCTAAGTGCAAAGGCAAGGCAGGGGTAGAGCTGAAGCCAGGAAGGCGCCAGTGGCGTTTCCGAGCCTCACACAGCCTGCTCCTTCCTGGGGAGGGAGCCTTAAAGCAAGGCAAGTCTGCGCAAGGCTCGCCTATGGCAGAGCATCTTGGTGCCAGGAACTCTGCCAGATCGGGCCTCTGAACAGAGCTAGAGATCTGCCGTACTGGAGTCGCACTTAGCTTCGTGTAAGCAGGGATTTCAGCCTTGACGGGGACTTGCTGCCTCCTCTTCCCCCGAGGAGGCTCGCTTCCCTGCTGGCTGTGCACTCGCCTATCAGGCGGGGGCGCAGGGCTCCTCCAGCAGGTCTTGCCTCAGGGGCTGCTTCCCCTGAGTTGGGGCTGTGGGCAGGAACCCAGACACGCAGGATCAGGCCCCAAACACCTGCACATGTCTCTGCTGGGGAGGAGAGTGCTAGGGAACCTACGTCTGTCATACACTTTCTGGGCACCCAAGGAATCAGCCTCCGTGTGTGCGGGGCTGAAAACCCCAGCCAGGGGACCTGGGAGCCTGGTGCTCTCCGTGTGGCCGCTGAATCTGGGCGGCCAAGCAACCGCTGGAGGAGCCCTGCAGTTGCCCTTCCCTTCCCTCTGACAGAATTCTCACTGCTGGAGCCCTTGGCAGTGTGCAACCCACCAGCCCCTAAGCTCTCCTTAAGGAGGACTGGGACCTAAGTGCAAAGGCAAGGCAGGATTGGAGCTGAGGCAAGAAAGGCGCCAGTGGCGACTCCCAGGCTCCTGCTGCCTGCTCCTTCCTGGAGAGGCAGCCTAAAAGCAAGGCAAGTCTGGGCAAGGCTAGCCCCCGGCAGAGCAGCCTCGCGCCAGGAACTCTGCCAGATCGGGGCTCTGAGCAGAGCTAGAGCTCTGCCGTACTGGAGGCGCACTTAGCTCCGTGCAAGCAGGGCTTTCAACTTGACGGGGCTGGGCTGCCTCCTCTTCCCCGAGGAGGCTCGCTTCCCTGCTGGCTGTGCACTCGCCTATCAGGCGGGGGCGCAGGGCTCCTCCAGCAGGTCTTGCCTCAGGGGCTGCTTCCCCTGAGTTGGGGCTGTGGGCAGGAACCCAGACACGCAGGATCAGGCCCCAAACACCTGCACATGTCTCTGCTGGGGAGGAGAGTGCTAGGGAACCTACGTCTGTCATACACTTTCTGGGCACCCAAGGAATCAGCCTCCGTGTGTGCGGGGCTGAAAACCCCAGCCAGGGGCCCTGGGAGCCTGGTGCTCTCGGTGCGGCGCTGATTCTAGGCGGCCTAGAAACCGCTGGAGGAGCCCTGCAGTTGCCCTTCCCTTCCCTCTGACAGAGCTCTCACTGCTGAAGCCCTTGGCAGTGTGCAACCCACCACCCCCTAAGCCCTCCCCAACGACGCTGGCACCTATGTGCAAAGGCAAGGCAGGATTGGAGCTGAGGCAAGGAAGGCACCAGTGGCGTCTCCCAGGCTCGCTCAGACAGCTCCTTCCTGGGGAGGGAGCCTAAAAGCAAGGCAAGTCTGGGCAAGGCGAGCCCCCGGCCGAGCAGCCTCGCGCCAGAAACTCTGCCAGATCGGGGCTCTGAGCAGAGCTAGAGCTCTGCCGTACTGGAGGCCCACTTAGCTCCGTGCAAGCAGGGCTTTCCTCTTGACTGGGCTCGGCTGCCTCCTCTTCTCCCGAGGAGGCTCGCTACACTGCTGGCTGTGCTCTCGCCTATCAGGCGGGGCGCGCAGGGCTCCTCCAGCAGGTCTTGCCTCAGGGGCTGCTTCCCCTGAGTTGAGGCTGTGGGCGGGAACCCAGACACGCAGGATAAGGCCCCAACCACCTGCACATGTCTCTGCTGGGGAGGAGAGTGCTAGGGAACCTACGTCTCTCACACACTTTCTAGGCACCCACGGAGTCAGCCTCTGGGAGTGTGGGGATGCAAAACCCAGCCAGGGGCCCTTGGAACCTGGTGCTCTCCGTGCGGAGCTTTGTCTGGGCGGCCAAGGAACCGCTGAAGGAGCCCTGCTGTTGCCCTTCGCTTCCCTCTGACAGAGCTTTCACTGCTGGAGCCCTTGGCAGTGTGCAACCCACCAGCCCCTAAGCCCTCCTCAAGGACGCTTGGGACCTAAGTGCAAAGGCAAGGCAGGGGTAGAGCTGAAGCCAGGAAGGCGCCAGTGGCGTTTCCGAGCCTCACACAGCCTGCTCCTTCCTGGGGAGGGAGCCTTAAAGCAAGGCAAGTCTGCGCAAGGCTCGCCTATGCAGAGCATCTTGGTGCCAGGAACTCTGCCAGATCGGGCCTCTGAACAGAGCTAGAGATCTGCCGTACTGGAGTCGCACTTAGCTTCGTGTAAGCAGGGATTTCAGCTTGACGGGGACTTGCTGCCTCCTCTTCCCCCGAGGAGGCTCGCTTCCCTGCTGGCTGTGCACTCGCCTATCAGGCGGGGCGCAGGGCTCCTCCAGCAGGTCTTGCCTCAGGGGCTGCTTCCCCTGAGTTGGGGCTGTGGGCAGGAACCCAGACACGCAGGATCAGCCCCAAACACCTGCACATGTCTCTGCTGGGGAGGAGAGTGCTAGGGAACCTACGTCTGTCATACACTTTCTGGGCACCCAAGGAATCAGCCTCCGTGTGTGCGGGGCTGAAAACCCCAGCCAGGGGACCTGGGAGCCTGGTGCTCTCCGTGTGGCGCTGAATCTGGGCGGCCAAGCAACCGCTGGAGGAGCCCTGCAGTTGCCCTTCCCTTCCCTCTGACAGAATTCTCACTGGCTGGAGCCCTTGGCAGTGTGCAACCCACCAGCCCCTAAGCTCTCCTTAAGGAGGACTGGGACCTAAGTGCAAAGGCAAGGCAGGATTGGAGCTGAGGCAAGAAAGGCGCCAGTGGCGACTCCCAGGCTCCTGCTGCCTGCTCCTTCCTGGAGAGGCAGCCTAAAAGCAAGGCAAGTCTGGGCAAGGCTAGCCCCCGGCAGAGCAGCCTCGCCGCCAGGAACTCTGCCAGATCGGGGCTCTGAGCAGAGCTAGAGCTCTGCCGTACTGGAGGCGCACTTAGCTCCGTGCAAGCAGGGCTTTCAACTTGACGGGGCTGGGCTGCCTCCTCTTCCCCGAGGAGGCTCGCTTCCCTGCTGGCTGTGCACTCGCCTATCAGGCGGGGGCGCAGGGCTCCTCCAGCAGGTCTTGCCTCAGGGGCTGCTTCCCCTGAGTTGGGGCTGTGGGCAGGAACCCAGACACGCAGGATCTTTTC
>NW_017216764.1:0-12975 GCF_001704415.2 Capra hircus | reverse complement strand
ACTCCATACAAGATCTTAGGCCCTGGCATCGACGAGAGAGGAATCCCGAGAGGCCCCAATCAACTCGCATGTGGACTGGCCTTTCCTGAGGTCACCAGAGCGGGTCCCTGAGGTCCGCCGTCGTAAGTCGAGAGCGCCTGCCACAACTCGAGAAAATTCAGGAAGTACTCCCCTCCAGGCGAGATGAGGCCCATTCCCAGAGGCGTCTCGAGGCTAATCACACCTAACCTATGGAACTTCCAAAGGGTCCTTGACACCCTTGCTGCAACTCAAGAAGTTCCCTGACATACCCGTCTCCACTCGAGAGGAAGCACGAGATTCCGCCCACATCTAGAGGAAGCCCCGTTTCCGCCTCCTAGCTCGAGAGGAGGGATCCTTTCCCTGTGTTCTCGGGAAAGAATTCCCGGCGTTCCGTCGCATCTCAAGAGGAGGCCCTCCACAGGAAAGGCGAGCGGAACTCCAGGGTGTGCCACCAATCTGATAGTCCCCCAGAGGTCTCAGTCCATTCCAGGGAAACCTGTATTCCCTGCACTGCCTCGAGTTTCAAGCCGAGGATCGACTCACACCACGTTGGCACGTGGGACAGCCCTGTGGAAAAGCCTCGTGGGAAAGCCTTGTGGAAAAGACTCGAGGAAAAGCCACTGATTCCTTGATCCACTCGACGGGAAACATGACACTGCTGCCCCATCTCGGGAGGAGAGCGCACTTGCATGCCCCCCAAACGAGACGAGGACTGACTCCCCTAGGGAGACTCCAAAAGTACCCTAAAATCCATGTCAGCACTGGAGAGGAATGCTCAGGTTCCGGCACCGACTCTACACAAGGTCTTAGGCCCCGGCATCGACGGGAGAGGAGGCCCTAGAGGCCCCCGAATTACTCGCATGGGGACTGGCCTTTCCTGAGGCCACCAGAGCGGGTCCCTGATGTCCCCGTCGTAAGTCGAGAGCACCTGCCGCAACTCGAGAAAATCCAGGAGGTTCGCCCCTCCAGGCGAGATGAGGCCCATTTCCGCTGAGGCGCCGCGAGGCTAATCACACCTAACCTCTGGAACTTCCAAAGGGTCCTTCACACCCTTGCTGTAACTCAACAAGTTCCCCGATATACCCGTCTCCACTCGAGAGGAAGTATGAGAGTCCCGCCCACATCCAGAGGAGCCCCGTTTCCGCCTCCTAGCTCGAGAGGAGGGATCCTTTCCCTGCGTGGTCGGGAAAGAATTCCCGGCGTTCCCCGTCGCATCTCAAGAGGAGGCGCTCTCCACAGGATAGGCGAGAGGAACTCCAGGGTCGTGCCACCATTCCCAGAGTCCCCCAGATGTCTCAGTCCATTCCAGGGATACTGTTTTCCCTGCACTGTCTCGACTTTCAAGCCGAGGGTCGATTCACAGCACGGTGGCACGTGGGACAGCCTTGTGGGAAAGCCTCATGGAAAGCCTCGTGGGAAAGCCTCTAGGGAAAGCAACAGATCTCTTGATCCACGCGAAGGGAAGCGTGACACTGCTGCTACAGCTCGGGAGGAAAGCGCACGTGCATGCCCCCACTCGAGACGAGGACTGACTCCCCTGGGGAGACTCCAGAAGTAACCCATAATCCATGTCTGCACTGGAGAGGAATGCTCAGGTTCCGGCACCGACTCCACAAGGTTTTTAGGCCCCAGCATCGATCGAGAGGAAACCGAGAGAGCCCCCGAGAGGCCCCCGAGCAACGCGCAAGGGGACTGGCCTTTCCTGAGGCCACCAGAGCGGGTCCCTGAGGTCCCCGTCGTAAGTCGAGATCACCTGCCACAACTCGAGAAAATCCAGGACGTTCTCCCTCCAGGCGAGATGAGGCCCATTTCCGCTGAGGCGTCTGGAGGCTAATCACATCTAACATCTGGAACTTCCAAAGGGTCCTTCACACCCTTACTGCAACTCAAGAAGTTCCTCGAAAAACTGGTCTCCACTCGAGAGGAAGCACGAGAGTCCCGCCCACATCCAGCGAAGACCCGTTTCCGCCTCCTAGCTCGAGAGGAGGGATCCTTTCCCTGCGTGGTCGGAAAAAATTCCCGGCGTTCCGGTCGCACTCAAGAGGAGGCGCTCTCCAAAGGAAAGTCGAGACGAACTCCAGTGTCGTGTCAATATTCCAGATTCCCCAGAAGTCTCAGTCCATTCCATGGAAAACTGTTTTCCCTGCACTGCCTCGACTTTCAAGTCGAGGATCGACTCACACCAAGGTGGCACGTGGGACAGCCCTGTGGGAAAGCCTCGTGGGAAACCTCGTGGAAAAGCCTCGAGGGAAAGTCCCAGATCCTTGATCCACGCCAAGGGAAGCGCGACACTGCTGTTAAGCTCGGGGAGGAAAGCGCACCTGCATGACCCCACTCGAGACGAGGGACTGACTCGCCCTGGGGAGACTCGCAGAAGTACCCCAAGATCCATGTCAGGCACTGGAGAGGAATCCTCAGGTTCCGGCACCGGATTCCACACAAGGTCTTAGGCCCCGGCTTCGACGGGAGAGGAATCCCGAGAGGCCCCCGTGCATCTCGCATGGGGACTGGCCTTTCCTGAGGCCACCAGAGCGGGTCCGTGAGGTCCCAGTCGTAAGTCGAGAGCACCTGCCACAACTCGAGAAAATCCAGGAAGTTCTCCCTCCAGGCGAGATGAGGCCCATTTCCGCTGACCGTCTGGAGGCTAATCATATCTAACCTCTGGAACTTCCAAAGGGTCCTTCACACCTTTACTGCAACTCAAGAAGTTCCTCGACAAACCGGTCTCCACTCCAGAGTAAGCACGAGATTCCCGCCCACATCCAGCAGAGACCCGTTTCCGCCTCCTAGCTCGAGAGGAGGGATCCTTTCCCTGCGTGGTCGGGAAAGAATTCCCGGCGTTCCCGGTCGCATCTCAAGAGGAGGCGCTCTCTACAGGAATGGCGAGAGGAACTCCAGGGTCGTGCCACCATTCCCAGAGTCTCCCAGATGTCTCAGTCCATTCCAGGGAAACCTGTTTTCCCTGCACTGTCTCGACTTTCTAGCCGAGAATGGACTCACACCACGGTGGCACGTGGGACATCCCTGTGGGAAACCTCGTGGGAAATCCTCGTGGGAAAGCCTCGAGGAGAAAGCCACAGATCCCTTCATCCAGGCGAAGGATGCCTGACACTGCTGCTACAGCTCGGGAGGAAAGCTCACGTGCATGCCCCCACTCGAGACGAGGACTGACTCCCCTGGGGAGACTCCAGAAGTACCCCAAGAAGCATGTCAGCACTGAAGAGGAATCCTCAGATTCCGGCACCGAAGCCACACAAGGTCTTAGGCCCCCGGCATCGACGGGAGAGGAAACCCGAGAGGCACCCGAGCAACTCAGATGGGGACTGGCCTTTCCTGAGGCCACCAGAGCGGGTCCCTGAGGTCCCCGTCGTAAGTCGAGAGCACCTGTCGCAACTCGAGAAAATCCAGGAGGTTCTCCCCTCCAGGCGAGATGAGGCCCATTTCCGCTGAGACGTCTCGAGGCTAATCAAACCTAACCTATGGAACTTCCAAAGGGTCCTTCACACCCTTGCTGCAACTCAAGAAGTTCCCCGACATACCCGTCTCCACTCGAGAGGAAGCAGGAAAGTCCCGCCCACATCCAGAGGAGCCACGTTTCCTCCGCATTGCTCGAGAGAGGTTGATCCTTTCCCTGCGTGGTCGGGAAAGAATTCGCGGCATTTCCCGTCCCACATCAAGAGGAGGCGCTCTCCAGAGGAAAAACGAGAGGAACTCCAGAGTCGTGCCCCCATTCCAGGAGTCCCCCAGATGTCTCAGTCCATTCCAGGGAAACCTGTATTCCCTGCACTGCCTCGACTTTCAAGCCGAGGATCGACTCACACCACAGTGGCACGTGGGACAGCCCTGTGGGAAAGCCTCGTGGGAAAGCCTCTTGCGAAAGCCTCGAGGGAAAGCCACAGATCAGTTGATACACGCGAAGGAAGCGTGACACTGCTGCTACAGCTCGGGAGGAAAAGCGCACGTGTATGCCCCCACTCGAGTAGAGGACTGACTGCCCTAGGGAGACTCCAGAAGTACCCCAAGATCCATATCAGCACTGGGAGGGAATCCTCAGGTTCCGGCACTGACTCCACACAAGATCTTAGGCCCTGGCATCGACGGGAGAGGAATCCCGAGAGGCCCCGAGCAACTCGCATGGGGACTGGCCTTTCCTGAGGCCACCAGAGACGGGTCCCTGAGGTCCCCGTCGTAAGTTGACAGCACCTGCCGCAACTCTAGAAAATCCAGGAGGTTCTCTCCTCCAGGCGAGATGAGGCCCATTTCTGCTGAGGCATCTCGAGGCTAATCACATCTAACATCTGGAACTTCCAAAGGGTCCTTCACACCCTTGCTGCAACTCAAGAAGTTCCCCGACATACCCGTCTCCACTTGATAGGAAGCACGAGAGTCCGCCCATATCCAGAGGAGCCCCGTTTCCTCCTCCTAGACCGAGAGGAGGGATCCTTTCCCTGCGTGTCGGGAAAGAATTCCTGGCATTACCGTCGTATCTCAAGAAGAGGCGCTCTGCACAGGAAGGCCAGAGAAACTCCAGGGTCGTGCCACCATTCCCAGAGTCACCCAGATGTCTCCAGTCCATTCCAGGGAAACCTGTTTTCCCTGCACTGCCTCGACTTTCAAGCCGAGGATCGACTCACAAAACGTGGCACGTGGGACAGCTCTGTGGGAAAGCCTCGTGGGAAAGCATCGAGGGAAAACACAGATCCCTTGATCCACGCGAAGAGAAGCATGACACTGCTGCTACAGATCGGGAGGAAATCGCACGTGCATGGCCCCAATCGAGATGAGGACTGACTCCCCTGGGGGAGACTCCAGAAGTACCCCAAGATCCATGTCAGCACTGGAGAGGAATGCTCAGGTTCCGGCACGGACTCCACACAAGGTCTAGACCCCGGAATCTACGGGAGAGGAATCCGAGAGGCCCCAGAGCAATTCCCATGGGAACTGGCCTTTCCTGAGGGCACCAGGGTGGGTCCCTGAGGTCCCCATCGTAAGTCGAGAGCACCTGCCGCAACTCGAGAAAATCCAGGAGGTTCCGCAATCCAGGCGAGATGAGGCCCATTTCCGCTGAGGCAACAAGAGGGTAATCACACTTAAACTCTGGAACTTCCAAAGGGTCCTTCACACCCTTGCTGCAACTCAAGAAGTTCCCTGACATACCGTCTCTACTCAAGAGGATCCCAAGGGTCCCGCCCATATCCAGAGTGGCCCCGTTTCCGCCTGCTAGCTCGAGAGGAGGGATCCTTTCCCTGCGTGGTCGGGAAAGTATTCCTAGCGTTCCCGTCTCATCTCAAGCGTAGGCGCTCTCCACAGGAAAGGCGAGAGGAACTCCAGTATCACGTCCCATTCCAGAGTCCCCTGGATGTCTCAGTCCATTCCAGGGAAAACTTTTTTCCCTGCAACTGCCTCGAATTTCAAGCTGAGGATCGACTCACACCACGTGGCATGTGGGACAGCCCTGTGGGAAAGCCTCGTGGGAAAGCCTCGTGGGAAAGCCTCTGGGAAAGCCTCGAGGGAAAGCCACAGATCCCATGATCCACGCGAAGGGAAGCGTGATACTGCTGCTACAGCTCGGGAGGAAAACCCACGTGCATATCCCCACTCGCGAAGAGGAATGACTCCCCTGGGAGACTCCAGAGGTACCCAAGATCCATGTCAGCACTGGAGAGGAATCCTCCGTTTCCGACACCGACTCCACAAAAGGTCTTAGGCCCCGGCATCGTCTCCAGAGGAATCTCGAGAGGCCCGCGAGAACTCGCATGGGGACTGGCCTTTCCTGAGGCCACCAGAGCGGGTCCCTGAGTTCCCCGTCGTAAGTCTAGAGCACCTGCCGCAACTCGGAGAAAATCCAGGAGGTTCTCCCCTCCAGGCGAGATGAGGCCCATTTCCGCTGAGGCGTCTCGAGGCTCATCACCACCTAACCTCTGGAACTTCCCAAAAGGTCTATCACACCCTTGCTGCAAATCAAGAAGTTCCCCAACTTACCTGTCTCCACTCGAGAGGGAAGCACGAGAGTCCCGCCCTCATCCAGAGGAGCCCCGTTTCTGCCTCCTAGCTCGAGGGCAGGGATCCTTTCCCTGCGTGGACGGGAAAGAATTCCCGGCGTTCCGTCGCATCTCAAGAGGAGGCGCTCTCCACAGGAAAAGCAAAGAGGAATTCCAGGGTCGTGTCACCATTCCCAGAGTCCCCCAGATGTCTCAGTCCATTCCAGGGAAACCTGTTTTCCCTACACTGCCTCGACTTTCAACCCGAGGATCGACTCACAACACGGTGGAACGTGGGACAGCCCTGTGGGAAAGCCTCGTGGGAAAGCCTAGCGGGAAAGCCTCGAGGGAAATCCACAGATGCCGCGGTCCAGGCGAACAGAAGCGCAACACTGCTGCTACAGCTGGGGAGGAAAGCACACGTGCATGTCCCCACTCGAGACGAGGACTGACTCCCCTGGGGAGACTCCAGAAGTACCCCAAGATCCATGTCAGCACTGGAGAGCAATCCTCAGGTTCCGGCACCGACTCCACACAAGGTCTTATGCCCCGGCATCGACGAGAGAGGAATCCCGAGAGGCACCCGAGCAATTCGCATGGGGACTGGCCTTTCGTGAGGCCACCAGAGCGGGTCCCTCAGGTACCGTCGTAAGCCGAGAGCGCCTGCCACAACTCAAGAAAATCCAGGAGTTTCTCCCCTCCAGGCGAATGAGGCCCATTTCCACTGAGGTGTTTCGAGGCTAATCACACCTAACCTCTGAAAATTCCAAAACGGTCCTTCACGCCATTGCTGCAACTCAAGAAGTTCCCGACATACCCGTCTCCACTCGAGAGGTAGCACGACAGTCACGAACACATCCAGAGGAGCCCAGTTTCCGCCTCCTAGCTCGAGAGGAGGGATCCTTACCGTGCGTTTTCGGGAAAGAATTCCCGGCGTTCCGTCGCATCTCAAGAGGAAGCGCTCTCCACAGGAAAGGCGAGAGGAACTCCAGGGTCGTGCCACCATTCCCAGAGTCCCCAGAGGTCTCAGTCCATTCCAGGGAAACCTGTTTTCCATGCACTGCCATGACTTTCAAGCAGAGAAACGACTCACACAACGGTGGCATTTGGGACAGCCGTGTGGGAAACCCTCGTGGGAAAGCCTCGAGGGAAAGCCACAGATCCCTTGCTGCCCGCGAAGGGAAGCGCGACACTGCAGCTAGAGCTCAGGAGTAGAGCCCACCTGCATGGCCCCATTCGAGACGAGGACTGACTCCCGTGGGGAGACTCCAGAAGTACCCAAGATCCATGTCAGCGCTGGAGAGGAATCCTCAGGTTCCGGCACCCACTCCACACGAGATCGTAGGCCCCGGCATCGACGGGAGAGGAATTCCGAGAGGTCCGAGTAACTCGCATAGGGAATGGCCTTTCCAGAGGCCAACAAATCAGGTCCCTGAGGTCCCCGTCGTAAGTCGAGAGCACCTGTCGCAACTCGAGAAAATCCAGGAGGTTCTCCCCTCCAGGCGAGATGAGGCCCATTTCCGCTGAGGCGACTCGAGGCTAATCACACCTAACCTCTGAAACTTCCAAAAGGGTCCTTCACGTCCTTGCTGCAACTCAAGAATTTCCCCGACATACCTGTCTCCACTCGAGAGGAAGCACGAGAGTCCTGCCCACATCCAGAGGAGCCCCGTTTCCGTCTCCTACTCGAGAGGAGGGATCCATTCCCTGCGTTGTCGGGAAAGAATTCCCGGTGTTCCTGTAGCATCTCAAGAGGAGGCGCTCTCCACAGGAAAGGCGAGAGGAACTCCAGGGTCGTGCCACCATTCCCAGAGTCCCCCAGATGTCTCAATCCATTCCAGGGAAACCTGTTTTCACTGCATTGCCTTGGCTTTCAAGCCTAGGATCGACTCACACCACGGTGGCACGTGGGACAGCCCTTTGGGAAAGCCTCGTGGGAAAGCCTCGTGGGAAAGACTCGAGGGAAAGCCACAGATCCCTTACTCCACAAGAAGGGAAGCGAGATACTGCAGCTACAGCTCGGGAGGTAAGCGCATGTGCATGCGCCCACTCGAGACGAGGACTGACTCCCCTGGGGAGACTCCAGAAGTACCCAAGATCCATGTCAGCAATGGAGAGGAATCCTCAGGTTCCTGCACCGACTCCACGCAAGGCCTTAGGCCAGGCATTGATGGGAGTGAAATCCGAGAGGCCCTCGAGCACTCGCATGGGGACTGGCCTTCCTGAGGCCACCAGAGCGAGTCCCTGAGGTCCCCGTCATAAGGCAAGAGCACCTGCCACAACTCGAGAAAATCCAGGAGGTTCTTCCCTTCAGACGAGATGAGGCCCATTTCCACAGAGGCGACTCCGAGGCTAATCACACCTAATCTCTGGACCTTCCAAAGGGCCCTTCACACCCTTGCTGCAACTCAAGAAGTTCCCTGACATATCCGTCTCCACTCGAGAGGAAGCACGAGAGTCCCGCCCACATCCAGAGGAGCCCTGTTTCCGCCTCCTAGCTCGACAGGAGGGATCCTTTCCCTGCGTGTTCGGAAAAGAATTCCTGGGTTCCCGTAACATATCAAGAGGGGGCGCTCTCCACAGGAAAGGCGAGAGGAACTCCAGGGTCGTGCCACCATTCCCAGAGACCCCAGATGTCTCAGTCCATTCCAGGGAAGCCTGTTTCCCCGGCACTGCCTCGACTTTCAAACCGAGGATTGAATGACACCACGGTGGCACGTGGGACATCACTGGGGGAAAGCCTCGTTGAAAAGCCTGGTGGGAAAGCGTCGTGGGAAAGCCTCATGGGAAAGCCTCGAGGGAATGCCATAGATCCTATGATCCACGGGAAGGGAAGCGAGACACTGCTGCTAAAGCTCGGGAGGAAAACGCACGTGCATAACCCCACTGGAGACGAGGACTCACTCCCCTGGGGAGAATTCAGAAGTACCCCAAGAGCGATGTCAGCACTGCAGAGGAATTCTCAGTTTCCGACACCAACTCCACCCAAGGTCTTAGGGCCCGGCATCGATGGGAGAGGAATCCCGAGCGGCCCCCGAGCAAATCGCATGGGGACTGGCCTTTCCTGAGGCCACCAGAGCGTGTCCCTGAGGTCCCTGTCGTAAGTCGAGAGCACCTGCCGCAACTCGAGAAAATCCAGGAGGTTCTGCCCTCCAGGCGAGATGAGGCCCATTTCGCTGAGGCGTCTAGAGGCTAATCACACCTAATCTCTGGAACTTCCAAAGGGTCCTTCACACCCTTGCTGCAACTCAAGAATTTCCACGACATACCCGTCTCCACTCGAGAGGAAGCACAAGAGCTCCGCTCACATCCAGAGGATCCCCCGTGTCCGCCTCGTTAGCTCGAGAGGAGGGATCCTTTCCCTGTGTGGTTGGGAATGAATTGCCGGCATTCCCGTCGCATCTCAAGATGAGGCGCTCTCCACAGGAAAGGCGAGAGGAACTCAAGGGTCGTGTCACCATTCCCAGAGTCCCCCAGATGTCTCAGTCCATTCCAGGGAAACCTGTTTTCCCTGCACTGCCTTGACTTTCTAGCCGAGGATCGACTCACACCACGGTGGCACGTGGGACAGCCCTGTGGGAAAGCCTCGTGGGAAAGCCCCATGGGAATGCCTCGTGGGAAAGTCTCTAGGGAAAGCCACAGATCCCTTGATACACGCGAAGGGAAGCGTGACACTGCTGCTACAGCTCTGGAGGAAATCCCACGTGCATGCCCCCACTAGAGACTACGACTGACTCCCCTGGGGAGACTCCAGAAGTACCCCAAGATCCATGTCAGCACTGGAGAGGAATCCTCAAGTTCCCGGCACCGAAATCACACAAGGTCGTAGGCCCCGGCATCGACGGAGAGGAATCCCGAGAGGCCCCTGAGCAACGCGCATGTGGACTGGCCTTTCCTGAGTCCACGAGAGCGGGTCCCTGAGGTCCCCGTCATAAGTCGAGAGCACCTGCCGCAACTCGAGAAAATCCAGGAGGTTCTCTCCTCCAAGCAAGATGAGGCCCATTACCGCTGAAGGCGTCTCGAGGCTAATCACACCTAACCTCTGGAACTTCCAAAGGGTCCTTCACACCCTTGCTGCAACTTAAGAAGCTCCCCCATATACCCGTCTCCACTCGAGAGGAAGCCCGAGAGTCCCGCCCACATCCAGAGGAGCCCCGTTACTGCCTCCTAGCTCGAGAGGAGGGATCCTTTCACTGAGTGGTCGGTCAAGTATTCCCGGAGTTCACATCTCATCTCAAGAGGAGGCGCTCTCCACAGGAAAGGCGAGAGGAACTCCAGATTCGTGCACCCATTCCCAGAGGCCCCCAGATATCTCAGTCCATTCCATGGAAAACCTGTTTCTCCTGCACTGCCTCGACTTTCTAGCCTAGGATCGACACACAACACGGTGACTCGTGGGAACAGCCCTGTGGGAAAGCACACGTGGGAAAGCCTCGTGGGAAAGCCTACTGGGAAAGCCTGGAGGGAAATCCACAGATCCCTTGATCCACGCAAAAGGGAAGCGCGAAACTGCTGCTACAGCTCGGGAGGAAAGCGCACGTGCAAGCCCCCACTCGTGACGAGGACTGACTCCACTGGGGAGACTCCAGAATTACACCAAGATCCATGTCAGCACTGGAGAGGAATCCTCAGGTTCCGGCACCGATCCACACAAGATCATAGGCCCTGCATCAACGGGAGAGGAATCCCGGGAGGCCCATGAGCAACTCCCATGGGGACTGGCCTTTCCTGAGGCCACCAGAGCGGGTCCCTGAGGTCCCCTTCGTAAGTCGAGAGCACATGCCGCAACTCGAGAAAATCCAGGAGGTTCTCCCCTCCAGGCGAGATGAGGCCCATTTCCGCCTAGGCCGCCTCGAGGCTATTCACACCTAAACTCTGGAACTTCCAAAGGGTCCTTCACACCCTTGCTGCAACTCAAGAAGTTCCCCGACATTCCCGTCTCCACTCGAGAGGAAGCACGAGAGTCCCGGCCACATCCAGAGGAGCCCCCGTTTCCATCTCCTAGCTAGAGAGGAGGGATCCTTTCCCTGCGAGGTCGGGGAAAGTATTCCCGGCGTTCCCGTTCCATCTCAAGAGAAGGTGCTCTCCACAGGAAAAGGCGAGAGGAACTCCAGGGTCGTGCCACCATTCCCAGAGTCAACCAGATGTCTCCGTCCATTCCAGGGAAATCTGTTTTCCCTGCACTGCCTCGACTTTCAAGCCGAGGATCGACTCTCACCACGGTTGGCACGTGGACAGCCCTGTGGGAAAGCCTCGTGGGAAAGCCTCTTTGGGAAGCCTCGTGGGAATGCCTCGAGGGAAAGCCACAGATCCCTTGATCCATGCGAAGGGAAGCGCGACACTGCTGCTACAGCTCAGGAGGAAAGCGCACGTGCATGCCCCACTCGAGACGAGGACTGACTCCCCTGGGGAGACTCCAGAAGTACCCCAAGATCCATGTCTGCACTGCCACAGGAATCCTCAGTTTCCGGCACTGACTCCACACAAGGTCTTAGGCCCCAGCATCGACGGGAGAGGAGTCCCGAGAGGCCCCCATGCAACTCGCATGGGGACTGGCCTTTCCTGAGGCCACCAGAGAGGGTCCCTGTCGTCCCCGTCGTAAGACGAGAGCACCCGCCGCAACTCGAGAAAATCCAGGAGGTTCTCCCCTCCAGGGCGAGATGAGGCCCATTTCCGCTGAGGCGTCTCAAGGGTGTTCACACCTAACCTCTGGAACTTCCAAAGGGTCCTTCACACCCTTGCTGCAACTCAAGAAGTTCCCTGACATACCGTCTCCACTCGAGAGGAAGCACGAGAATCTCGCCCACATCCAGAGGAGCGCCGTTTCCGCCTCCTAGCTCGAGAGGAGGGATCCGTTCACTGCGTGCTCGGGAAAGAATTGCCGGCTTTTCCGTCGCATCTCAAGAGGAGGCGCTCTCCACAGGAAAGGCGAGAGGAACTCCAGGGTCGTTCCACCATTCCCAGAGTCCCCCAGATGTCTCAGTCCATTCCAGGGAATACTTTTTTCCCTGCACTGCCTCGACTTTCAAACCGAGGATCGACTCACACCACGGTGGCACGTGGGAGAGCTCTGTGTGAAAGCCTCTTGGGAAAGCCTCGTGGGAAAGCCTCAAGGGAAAGCCCCTGGTCCCTTGATCCACGCGAAGGGAAAGGGTGACAGTGCTGCTACAGCTCGGAAGGAAAGCGCACGTGCATGCCGCCACTCGAGACGACGAGTGACTCCCCTGGGGAGACTCCGGCAGTACCCCAAGATCCATGTCAGCACTGGAGAGGAATCCTCAGGTTCCGGCACCGAGTCCACACAAGGTCTTAGGCCCCGGCATCGACGGGAGAAGAATCCCGAGAGGCCCCGGAGCAACTGGCCTGGGGACTGGCCTTTCCTGAGGCCACCAGAGCGGGTCCCTGAGTTCCCCGTGGTAAGTCGAGAGCACCGGCCGTAACTCTTGAAAATCCAGGAGGTTCTCCCGCTCCAGGCGAGATGAGGCCTTTTCGGATGAGGCTCCTCGAGGCTAATCACACCTAAAAACGCTGGAATTTCCCAAGGATCCTTAACACCCTTGCTGCAACGCAAGAAGTTCCCCGACATACCCGACTCCACTCGAGAAGAAGGACGAGAGTCCCGCCCACATCCAGAGGAGCCCGTTTCCGCCTCATAGCTCTAGAGGAGTGATCTTTCCCTGCGTGGTCGGGAAAAGAATTCCCGGCGTTCTTGTCGCATCTCAAGAGGAGGCGCTCACCACTTGAAACGCGAGAAGAACTCCAGGTTCGTGCGCCACCGTTCCCACACTCCCCCAGATGTCTCATTCCATTCCACGGAAACCTGTTTTCCCTGCACTGCCTCGACTTCCAAGCTGAGGATAGACTCACACTACGGTGGCATGTGGGACAGCCCTTTGGGAAAGCCTGGTGGGAAGTCTCCTGGGAAAGCCTCGAGGGAAACCACAGATCCCATGATCCACGCGCAAGGAAGCGA
>NW_017216763.1:0-12977 GCF_001704415.2 Capra hircus | reverse complement strand
CAGAAGACTAAAGCCCTGAATTGACTTTTTCCAGAAAATGTCAGAAGAGTGGAAAAGCAGAGCACAAAAAGCCGGCAGATTTTTGCTGGGGTACTGCTTAGAATTTCCAGAGGGGTCCCTGAAGTCTGAGCACGCTTGCGTATGTCAGTTTCCTTCCTCATGACCTTGTCATGGGCGGGATTCTCACACTGGCTCCGGCCCCGCCCACATCCAAAGGAGCCCGTTTCCGCCTCTTTGCTCGAGATGAGGGATCCTTTCCCTACTTGGTCGAAAAAGAATTCCCGAGGTTCCCGTCGCATCTCAAGAGGAGGCCCTCTCCACAGGAAAGGGGATAGGTACTCAGGTCAGGCCACCATTCCAAGAGTCCCCAGATGTCTCAGTCCATTTCAGAGGAACCTGTTTTCCCCAAACTGCCTCGACTTTCACGCCGAAGATCGACTCAAACCACAGTGGCACGTGGGCCCTGTGGTAAAGCTCGTAGGAAAGCCTCGTGGGAAAGCCTTGAGGGAAGCCTCGAGGGAAAGCCACAGATCCTTGATCCACGCGATGGGAAGCGTTACACTGCTTCCCAGCTCGGGAGGAAAGCGCACGTGCATGCCCCCACTCGAGACGAGGACTGACTCCCCTGGGGACTCCAGAAGTACCCAAGATCATGTCAGCACTGGAAGAATAATTCTCAGTTTACGGCCCCGACTTCACAAAAGGTCTTAGGCCCCAGCATTGAAGGGAGAGGAATCCTGAGAGGCCAATAAGCAACTCGCACGGAGAGTGGCCTTTCCTGAGGCCACCAGATAGGGTCCTGTGGTCCCCGTCGTAAATCGAGAGCACCTACCGCAACTCGAGAAATCCTGGAGATTCTCCCCTCCAGGCTAGATGAGGCCATTTCCGCTGAGGCGACTCGAGGCTAATCACATCTAACCTTTGGAACTTCCATAGGTCCTTCACACTTGCTGCAACTCAAGAAGTTCCCGACATACCCTTGTCCACTCGAGAGGAAGCGCGAGCGTCCCTTGCACATCCAGAGAAGGCCCTTTTCCACCTTGTAGCTCGAGATGAGGGATCCTTCCCTGCGTGGTCGGGAAAGAATTCCTGGCATTCCCGTCGCATCCAAGAAAGCGCTCTCCACAGGAAAGGCGAGAGGAACTCCAGGGTCGTGCCACCATTCCAAGAGTCCCCAGAGGACTGAGTCATTCCAAAGGAAACTCTTTTACCTGCACTGCTTGACTGTCACGTTGAGGATCGACTCACACCACGGTGGCACGTGGGACAGCCTGTGTGTTAGCCTCGTGGAAAGCTCATGAAATCCTACAGGGAAAGCCACACATCCTTGATCCACCCGTCGGGTAGCATGACACTGCTGCCACCGTTAGGGAGGAAGCCCACGTGCATTTCCCCACTCGAGACGAGGACTGACTCCCTGGGGAGAGTCCAGAAGTACCCAAACCACATCAGCACTGGAGAAATCCAGTTTCCGGTCCCAACTCAACACAAGGTCTTTGACTCGGGAAATGCAAGCAGTTAAAAGATCTCTCCTTTGGAGCCTCGAGGGGGATCGGGGCTTCTCTGGATGTGGGCGGGACCCTCGTGCTTCCTTTGAGTGTAGACGGGTATGTCGGGAAAGCTCTTGAGTTGCAGCAAGTGTGTGAAGGAACCATTGGAAGTTCCAGAGGTTAGGTGTGCTTAGCCTCTAGATGCGTCAGTGGAAATAGGCCTCATTTTGCCTGTAGGGGAGAACCTCCTGGATTTTCTCGAGTTACGGCAGGTGCTCTCGAATTACGACGGGGACCTCAGGGAACCTGTCTCGTGGCCTCAGGAAAGGCCAGTCCCATGCAAGTTGCCAGGGGGACTCTCGGATTCCTCTTGGGTCGATGCCGGGGCCTAAGACCTTGTGTGGAGTCGAGGCCGGATCCTGAGGATTCCTCTCCAGTGCTGACATGGTTCTTGGGGTACTTCTAGAGTCTCCCCAGGGAAGTCAGTCCTCGTCTCGAGTGTGGGCATGCACGTGCGCTTTCCTCCCGAGCTGTAGCAGCAGTGTCACGCTTCCTAACGCGTGGTCAAGGGATCTGTAGCTTTCACTCAAGTCTTTCCTTCAAGGCTTTCCCAAGAGTCTTTCCCACAGGGCTGTCCCACCTGCCACCATGGTGTGAGTCGATCCTCGCTTGAAAGTCGAGGCAGTGCAGGGAAAACAGGTTCCTCTGGAATGGACTGTGACATCTGGGGGACTCTTGGAATGGTGGTACGACCCTGGAGTTCCGCTCGCCTTTCCTGTGGAGAGCGCCTCCTCTTGAGATGGGACGGGAACGCCGGGAATTCTTTCCCGACCAAGCAGGGAAAGGATCCGTCATCTCGAGGTCCGAGGCAGAAACGGGGCTCCTCTGGATGTGGGCGGGACCCTCGTGCTTCCTCTGGAGTGGAGACGGTATGTCGGGGAACTTCTTGAGTTTCAGCAAGGTTGTGAAGGAACCTTTGGAATTTCCAGAGTTTAGGTGTGATTAGCCTCGAGTGCCTCAGCGGAAATTGGCCTCATCTTGCCTGGAGGGGAGAACCTCCTGGATTTTCTCGAATTGTGGCAGGTGTTCTCAACGTACGCTGGGACCTCAGGGACCCGCTCTGGTGGCGTCAGGAAAGGCCAGTTCCCATCCGAGTGGCTACGGGGCCTCTCAGGATTCCTCTCCCGTCGATGGTGGGGCCTAAGACCTTGTGTGAAGTCGAGGCCGGTACCTGAGGATTCCTCTCCCGTGGTGACATGGTTCTTGGGGTACTTCTTGAGTCTCCCCAGGGGTGTCAGTCCTCTTCTCAGCGGGATCATGCAAGAACGCTTACCTCCTGAGCTGCAGTAGCAGTGTCACGCTGCCCGTCGCGTGATCAAGAGATCTATGTCTTTCCCTCGAGGTATTTCTCACGGGGCTTTCCTCGAGGCTTTCCCACGAGGCTTTCCCACATCGCTGTCCCACGTGCCACCATGGTGCCAGTCGATCCTCGGCGTGAAAATCAAGGCAGTGCAGGGAAAACAGGTTCCTCTGGAATGGACTGAGACATCTGGGGGACTCTTGGAATTGTGGCACGACCCTGGAGTTCCTCTCGCCTTTCCTGTGGAGAGCGCCTCTTCTTGAGATGCGGTGGGAACGCCGGGAATACTTTCCCGACCAAGCAGGGAAAGTCCCGTGGTCCAGCCCCGGTGGATCCAGCGTGATTCGAAGGTGGGGACGTAGTCGTCGTCTTTGAAATATACATATTTAATCCCAGATATAAAAGAGATTAGAAATGGATTGTGTAGTAGGAAGATTATTGGAGAAAAAGAGGCTGAATAACTTGGATTACGTGGAATAGCATCCAATCCTCCAGTAGAGAATTCAGCCAGAAAAACGGGAGCAAAAAAGAAGCGACATGGGGGAATCAGTCTTTCCGGAAACTGATCTGATTCTTTATTTTTGGTTTTGCTTGTATACCTCTTGTTACACATAGGGATGAATACAGAGTCACGCAGGAGTCGGCATCCTGACCTTTATCAAAATCAGGTGCTTCACATAAATGTATAAAAAAAAGTCTTAGGGATCTTACATCATCTTCTGGCCATGAATGAGACCTGCTGACATTTTATGATCCTTTCTTTCTGATAACCAAATAAACTTATTTCTTCCAAGGGTGTTTTTTCTTAAACCAGGCACCACCTCCAAATAAAGTTACATTCCTATAGGGTGAGGGTGTAGTGAGTTACAATCAAGAAAGGAATTTATTTAACCCAAGGTTAACATGATTAGTCTTAAAGGTGAATTCTTATTTTCTCCTATATGCTTAAAGGTTAATACTTATTTCTCCTATATACTAGTTATATTCATTATAAGGGTAGGGAACATGGAGATTTATCAGCAAACATCAGCCTAACAAATGAAAATCCTTTCATCAATTCTCCCCTTAAAGATCTATTTAGTCTTAAGATATGATAAAGTTACATTCTTACATAGAAAGGACACAGTGATATATAACAAAGTACAGTGATCTATTACAAAAGTGAAAATCCATTAACTCAAAAAGGTCTAGTATTGCTAACATCAAAAACTGCTATATTTCCTTTGCTATATTCCAAATACATTGATTAATATATTCCCAAGTGCCTAAGGATATGGAGGCCTGGTGGCAATCATTGACTCAACAAGAAGAAAAAGTCCTATGCTAATTAAGACTCTCAAAATACTCCAAAACTCTCTGTGCTGTTTACAGTTGAGAGGCAGTAAACAATCTTGTGCCTAGTGGCAGCAGTATGGATAATCCTGTCACACAAGCTGGTCTGTCAGCAAGAGAGGTTTGACCTAAAATATCCTTGTCCCACCCAGAGCAGGGAATTAGCAGCAATTTTTGACACAACAAATGAAGAACCCTTCACCAATATAATTCCTAACCAACTATACTAATAATTTCTAACTCCCCAAAATAATTTGCCTTTAGTAAGTCTAAAACATCTCATGCCTCTCAGGTTGGGAGGCTGTAAACAATCACATGTGGCCGGACAAACCTATAAAGGTGGGCTAGATAACCTTCAGAGGAGTCGGCAAGCTGAAACACTCTTGTCATGCCCAAGAATATTTATTGCCTTGAAGCTGCACGTTTACTTCTTCTCCGAGAGAAACAGTTATGGGGGAGAGCCCCCGTAAAGTCAGAAGTGTAGGTGAGAGCATAAAACAGACTCTGGTTTTTGGGGTTCGATGCTCGGGAACAGGGGGTTACCTGAGCTTGATCACGCCTTTGCGCATGCCAAGCCTCCTTCCTCATGACCTTTGCCATAGGCGGAATTCCTCACGCCTGGTCCCCGGAAGGAAAGGATCCCTCATCTCGAGCGACGAGGCGGAAACGCGCCTCCTGTGGATGTAGGGGGGACCATCTTGCTTATTCTCGGAGTGGAGACGGGTATGTCGGGGAACTTCTTGAGTTGCAGCAAGGGTGTAAAGTACCTTTTGGAAGTTCCAGAGGTTAGGTGTGATTAGCCTCGAGACACCTCAGTGGAAATGGGCCTCATCTCGGCCTGGAGGGGAGAACCTCCTGGATTTTCTCGAGTTGCGGCAGGTGCTCTCGACTTACGACGGGGACCTCAGGGGCCAGCTCTGGTGGCCTCAGGAAAGGCCAGTCCCCATTCAAGTTTCTAGGGGGCCTCCTCAGGATTCCTCTCCTGTCGATGCCGGGGCCTAAGACCTTGTGTGAAGTCGGGCTGGAACCTGAAGATTCCTCTCCAGTGCTGACATGGATCTTGTGGTACTTCTGGAGTCTCCCCAGGGGAGTCAGTCCTCGTCTCGAGTGGGGGCATGCACGTGCGCTTTCCTCCTGAGGCGGTAGCAGCAGTGTCACGCTTCCCTTGCGTGGATCAAGGGATCTGTGGCTTTCCCTCTAGCTTTCCCATGAGGCTTTCCCACAGGGCTGTCCCACATGCCACCTTGGTGTGAGACGATCCTCGCGTGAAAGTCATGGCAGTGCAGGGAAAACAGGTTCCTCTGGAATGGACTGAGACATCTGGGGAACTCTTGGAATGGTGGCACGACCCTGGAGTTCCTCTGGCCTTTCCTGTGGAGAGCACTTCCTCTTGAGATGGCGACGGGAACGCCAGGAATTCTTTCCCGACCACGCAGGGAAAGGATCCCTCCTCTCTAGATACGAGGCGGAAACGGGGCTCCTCTGGATGTGGGTGGGACCCTCGTGCTTCATCTCGAGTGGAGACGGGTATGTCGGTGATCTTCTTGACTTGCCGCAGGGGGTGTCAAAGACCCTTTGGAAGTTCCAGAGGTTAGGTGTGATTAGCCTCGAGATGCCTCAGGGGAAATGGGCTCATCTCGCCTGGAGGGGAGAACCTCCTGGATTATCTTGAGTTGGAGCAGGTGCTCTCGTCTTAGCATGGGGACCTCAGGGACCCGCTCCTGTGGCCTCAGAAAAGGCCAGTGCCCATGGGAGTTGCTAGGGGGCCTCTCAGGATTCCTCTCACGTCGATGCCGGGGCCTAAGACCTTGTGTGGAGAGCCCGAGCGGAGGCGGCGCGGAGCGTTTCGGTTCTCAGTGCCTGGGGCACCGGTGTGTGGTGTGAGGCTGCGGCGGAGCCTCTACACTGAAGGTGCGAGAGGTTGGCAGCTTCGATTGAAGCACATCGAGCGGCGACAGCAGTGAAAGTCATGAGCGACAGCGGCGAGGAGAACTACGGCGAGGGGGAATCCCGTTCTGCTTCCAGAAGCGGAAGTGCTCATGGATCTGGGAAATCTGCAAGTCATACCCCTGCAAGGTCTCGCTCCAAAGGAAGATTCCAGGCGTTCCAGATCAAAGTCCAGGTCCAGATCGGAATCTAGGTCTAGATCCAGAAGAAGTTCTCGGAGGCATTATACAAGGTCACGATCTCGGTCCCGGTCCCATAGAAGATCTCGTAGCAGATCTTACAGCAGAGATTATCGAAGACGGCAATAGCCACAGTCATTCTCCCATGTCTACTCGCTGGCGTCATGTTGGGAATCGGGCAAATCCTGATCCTAACTGTTGTCTTGGAGTATTTGGATTGAGCTTGTATACTACAGAAAGAGATCTAAGAGAAATGTTCTCTAAATATGGCCCAATTGCTGATGTATCTATTGTATATGACCAGCAGTCTAGACGTTCAAGAGGATTTGCCTTTGTATACTTTGAAAATGTAGATGATGCCAAGGAAGCAAAAAGAGCGTGCCAATGGAATGGAGCTTGATGGATGTAGGATCAGAGTTGACTTCTCCATAACGAAAAGACCACATACTCCAACAGCAGGAATTTACATGGGGAGACCTACCTATGGCAGCTCACGCCGTCGAGATTACTATGACAGAGGATATGATCGAGGCTATGATGATCGGGACTATTACAGCAGATCGTACAGAGGAGGAGGAGGAGGAGGAGGAGGATGGAGAGCTGCCTCAAGACAGGGATCAGAAATACAGAAGACGGTCACCTTCTCCCTACTATAGTCGTGGAGGATACAGATCACGTTCCAGATCTCGATCATACTCACCTCATCGCTATTAAAGCATGAAGATGAAGACTTTCTGAAACCTGCCCTAGAGTTGGGATATTGTTTGTGGACAATATTTTTTATTGTCTCCTGTTTAAAAAGTGAACAGTGCCTGGTGAAGTTAGGTGACTTTTACACCTTTTATGATGACTACTTTTGGTGGAGTTGAAATGCTGTTTTCATTCTGCATTTGTGTAGTTCGGTGCTTTGTTCAAAGTTAAGTGTTTTCAGAAAAGTATGTTTTACATGTATTTTTTTACAGTCTAAAAATTTTGACTGCTGAGAAGTTTCTATTGTACAGAACTTCATTTAAATGGTTTTTCTACTGAATACAGGGTATTCTGAAGATTGAAGCCTGTGTGTAAAATGCTACAAATGGCAAAAAGCAACAATAACGTTTGGTTTTTACTTTTCTTTCTAACATATCAATGCTTAGGAGAACTGTTCTGATTAGATTGTCAGTAGTAAATTAAAGAAAAAAATGCCCGTTTTCCTCGAGTCCATGAAACATACCATACTTAATATACCTGCAGTTAAGTGATAAAAATTACGCTCTGTAACTCTATACTGCTAGTGTTAAAAAACTAAAGATCTTTCAATACAGCAAATGCTTAATGCTTATATAAATGTGACTTTGACAGCCTTTATGTAATCTGTAATTAATACATAGCAGGGAATAAGATGAGTTGCACCAATGTATGCCTTAAAAAGGCTATTTCTTAAAGCTGTTAGAAGGGGAGTAATGGTATTTCATTAGTAATCAGCAAGTGAAATAATATTCCACCACAAATGTACTCTTGTTCTTCTAGCTTTTTAAGACTATATGGAAAAACTGGGTGGTTCAGAGTTTTGAGAAAAAAGAAGGGAACACTACACCTGTGTTGTGGATGATCTGAAGACTTTGCCTGTTCATTTTTTTAAATACTAATTTCAGGTTCTTTGCTTACCAAAGGAGGCCCAATTTCACTCAAAAGTTTTGAGAACTGTGTTTAAATAAATGCAAAGAAAAGAGTAAAAAAGGAAAGAAAAAAAAAAGACCTTGCGAGGAGTTGGGGCAGGAACCTGAGGATTCCTCTACAGTGCTGACATGGATCTTGGGGTAGCTCTGGAGCCCCCCCAGGGAAGTCAGTCTTCGTCTCGAATGGGGGCATGCACGTGCGCTTTCCTCCCGAGCTGTAGCAGCAGTGTCACGCTTCCCGGTCGCGTGGATCAAGTGATCTGTGGCTTTTCCTCCAGGCTTTACCACGAGGCTATCCCAGAGGGCTGTCCCACATGCCGCCGAGGTGTGAGTCGAACCTCGGCGTGAAAGTCGAGGCAGTGCAGGGAAAACAGGTTCCTCTGGAATGGACTGAGACATCTAGGGGACTCTTGGAATGGTGGCACGACTCTGGAGTTCCTCTCGCATTTCCTGTGGAGAGCGCCTCCACTTGAGATGCGACGGGAACGCCGGGAATTCTTTCCCCGACGAAGCAGGGAAAGGATCCCACATCTCGAGCTACGAGGCGGAAAGGGGCTCCTCTGGATGTGGGCGGGACCCTCGTGCTTCCTATCGAGAGGAGACGGGTATGTCAGGGGAACTTCTTGAGTGGCAAGCAAGGGTGTGAAGGACCCTTTGGAAGTTCCAGAGGTTAGGTGTGATTAGCCTCCAGACGCTTCAGCGGAAATGGGCTTCATCTCGCCTGGAGGGGAGAACCTCCTGGATTTTCTCGAGTTGCGGCAGGTGCTCTCGACTTACGACGGGGACCTCAGGGACCCGCTCTGGTGGCCTCAGGAAAGGCCAGTCCACATGCGAGTTGCTCGGGGGCCTCTCGGGATTCCTCTACCATCGAGGCCGGGCCTAAGACCTTGTGTGGAGTCGGTGCCGGAACCTGAGGATTCTTCTGCAGTGCTGACATGGATCTTGGGGTACTTCTGGAGTCTCCCCAGGGGAGTCAGTCCTCGTTTGAGTGGGCGCATGCACGTGCGCTTACCTCCGGAGCTGTGGCAGCAGTGTCATGCTTCCCTTCGCCTGGATCAAGGGATCTGTGGCTTTCCCACGAGGCTTTCCCACAGGGCTATCCCACGTGCCACCGTGGTGTGAGTCGATCGATGGCTTGAAAGTCAACGCAGTGCAAGGAAAACAGGTTTCCCTGGAATGGACTGAGACATCTGGCGAATCTGGGAATGGTGGCACGACCCTGGACTTCCTCTCGACTTTCCTGTGGAGAGCGCCTCCTCTTGAGATGCGACGGGAAACGCCGGGAATTCTTTCCCGACCACTCAGGGAAAGGATCCCTTCTCTCGAGCTAGGAGGCGGAAACGGTGCTCCTCTGTATGTGGGCGGGACTCTCGTGCTTCCTCTCGAGTGGAGACGGCTATGTCGGGGAAATTCTGGATTTGCAGCAAGGGTGTAAAGGACCCTTTGGAAGTTCCAGAGGTTAGGTGTGATTAGAGACGCCTCAGTGGAAATGGTCCTCATGTTGCCAGGAGGGAGAACCGCCTGGATTTTCTCGAGTTGCGGCAGGTGCTCTCGACTTTCGACGGGGACCTCAGGGACCCGCTCTGGTGGCCTCAGGAAAGGCCAGTCCCATGCGAGTTGCTCGGGGGCCTCTGGGTTTCCTCTCCATCGATGCCGGGCCTAGACCTTGTGTGGAGTCGGTGCGGAACTGAGGATTCCTCTCCAGTGCTGACATGGATCTTGGGGTACTTCTGGTGTCTCCCCAGGGGAGTCAGTCCTCGTCTCGAGTGGGGGCATGCACGTGCGCTTTCCTCCGAGCTGTAGCAGCAGTGTCACGCTTCCCCGTGGATCAAGGGATCTGTGGTTTTCCCTCGAGGCTTTCCCGAGGCTTTCCCACGAGGCTTTCCCAGGTCTCCCACGTGCCACCGTGGTGTGAGTCGATCCTCGCTTGAAAGTCGAGCAGTGCAGGGAAAACAGGTTTCCCTGGAATGGACTGAGAAATCTGGGGACTCTGGGAATGGTGGCACGACCCTGGAGTTCCTCTCGCCTTTCCTGTGGAGCGCCTCCTCTTGAGAGACGGGAACGCCGGGAATTCTTTCCCGACCACGCAGGGAAAGGACCCCCTTTCGAGCTATGAGGCGGAAACGGGCTCCTCTGGATGTGGCGGGACTGTCGTGCTTCCTCTCGAGTGGAGACGGGTTATGTCGGGGAACTTCTTGAGTTGCAGCAAGGGTGTGAAGGACCCTTTGGAAGTTCCAGAGGTTAGGTGTGATTAGCCTGAGACGCCTCAGCGGAAATGGCCTCATCTCGCCTGGAGGGGAGAACCTCCTGATTTTCTCGAGTTGCGGCAGGTGCTCTCGACTTACGACGGGGACCTCAGGGACCCGCTCTGGTGGCCTCAGGAAAGGCCAGTCCCCATGCGAGTTGCTCGGGGCCTCTCGGATTCCTCTCCCTTCGATGCCGGGGCCTAAGACCTTGTGTGGAGTCGGTGCCGGAACCGGAGGATTCCTCTCCAGTGCTGACATGGATCGTGGGGTACTTCTGAAGTCTCCCCAGGGGAGTCAGTCCTCGTCTCGAATGGGGGGGCATGCACGTGCGCTTTCCTCTCCCGAGCTGTAGCAGCAGTGTCACGCTTCCCTTCGCGTGGATCAAGGGATCTGTGCTTTCCATCGAGGCTTTCCGAGGCTTTCCCACAGGGCTGTCCACGTGCCACCGTGGTGTAAGTCGATCGGTCGTTGAAAGTCGAGGCAGTGCAGGGAAACAGGTTTCCCTGGAATGGACTGAGACATCTGGGGGACTGCTGGGAATGGAGGCAGCGACCCTGGAGTTCCTCTGCGCCTGTTCGCTGTTGAGGAGCACCTCCTCTTGAGCATGCGACGGGAACGCCGGAATTCTTCCGACCAATGCAGGGAAAGAATCCGCTCTCTCAAGCTAGGAGCGGAAACCGCGCTCCTCTGGATGAGGGAGGGACTCTTTGATTCCTCTCGAGTGAGACGGGTTATGTCGGGGAACTTCTTGAGTTTTGCAGCAAAGCGTGTGAAAGGACCCTTTGGAAGTGTCCAGAGGTTAGGATGTGATTAGCCTCGAGCACCCTCACGGAAATGGGCCTGCATCTCGCCTGGAGGGGAGAAGCATCCTGGTTTTCTCGAAGTTGAGGGCACGTGCTCTCGACCTGTTAATACGGGGACCCTCAGGGACCCGCTCTGGGTGGCCTCAGGAAAGGCAGTCCCCAGCGAGTTGGGCTCGGGGCAATCTCGGATTCCTCTGCCAGTCGTGCCGGGGCTGAATGACATTGTGTGGAGTCGTGCTGGAGCCGAGGATTCCTCTTCCGGTGCTGACATGGATCTTGGGTATTTTTGGAGTCTCACCAGGAGTTCAGTCCTCGTCTCGACTGCGGCTTGTACTTCGCTTTCTCCCGAAATGTAGGCAGCCATGTCACGCTTCCTTCGCTTGATCAAGGGATCTGTGCTTTCCCTCGAGGCTTTCCCTCTTGAGGCTTTCCAAAAGGCTTTCCCACAGGGCTTCCAACGTGGCACTTTGATAGTGTCGATCCTCGCTTGAAAGTCGAGCAGTGCAGAAAACAGGTATCCTCTGGAATGGACTGAGACTCTGGGGACTCTGGGAATGGTGGCACGACCCTGAGTTCGCTCGCCTTTCCTGTGGAGAGCGCCTCTCTTGAAGATGCGACGGAAACGCCGGGAAGTTTCTTTCCCGACACCGCAGGAAGGATCCGCTACTCTCCGAAGCTAGAAGGCGGAAATGGTCTCCTCTGGATGTGGGCGGGGACTCTCGTGGCTTTCCTTCGAGTGGAGAAGGGTATGTCGGGGAACTTCTGAGTTGCGCAAGGGTGCTGGAAGGGACGCTTTGGAAGTTCAGTGGTTAGGTGTGATTAGCCTTGAGACACCTCAGCGGCAATGGGCTCATCTCGCCTGGAGGGAGAACCCTCTGGATTTCTCAAGTTGCGGGCATGGGTGCTGCTCGAGCTTAGCGACTGGGACCTCAACGGACGCGCCTGGTGGCTCAGGAAGGCCAGTGCCGTCATGCGAGTTTGCTCAGGGGCTCTCGGATTCTCTCCGTCGATGCGGGGCCTAAAGACTGCCGGGAGCCAGTGGGAGGAAGCCGCCCGTGACAAGGTGTATGAGGAAGGAAGCTTGACAATATGAGGCGTGCTCAGCTTCAGGATCCCTCTGGAAATATTTTAAGCACGTACCGCCAACAAAAATCTGGCCGTTTTTGTGGCTCTGCTTTTCACTCTTCTGACCTTTTCTGGAAAAAGTCAATTCAGGCGTTAGTCTTCTGCAATTTGAAAGAGTTTTGTCAATCAAAATACCTCTGAGTTTTTTCTAGCCTGCCTGTAGGACTCGTACAGCTGCGCATTGTGATTGTTCTGAGGCTCCTGACCGCAGGAGGCAGCAGGAAGCTAAAACATCTAGAATGCGAGCTTCCCGAGGAGTCAAATCTTTAGAATTATGGTGGATTAAAAGTTTTCATTTTTAGGTCAATGCTTGCTGCAATTTCATATCTTTATTTGTTAGATATAGCTTGGTAATATAGAAAAACAAGTGTAGACCTGGTATTAGCAACATTAGATCTTTGGAGTTAATTAACCTTCTTTGTTTATAACCCACCTGCACCTTTGTTCTATAGAGATGTAACTTTAATGCTTAAGGAGATGCAGATTAAAGAAATACACTTCAGGGAACAAAATTATACATTCATTAAGGAAGAGAGCGCAAAAAGTGTTAACAACCTCTTTGGCCAGAAAGATAATGGTAAATCACCTGAGACCTTTTTTGTAACAAAATATATACAGAAAGAATCTGGTTGCGACACTACATACATTGTGTGTTATCATGATCTCCATGTTTTATCAAAAGTATAAAAGGCCTCTGAACAATAAAGGAGGAGGCCAGGGCCGGGGGCCAATTTTCGGACGCAGCTCTTTGCGAACTAGTCTTCAGCATGGCTTCTTGGACTCTGGCTCCCAAGTGTCTTTCTCTCTCTTTCTTCTCTCTACCTTTCGCTTCTCTCT
>NW_017216762.1:0-12978 GCF_001704415.2 Capra hircus | reverse complement strand
CCCCCCCCCAGGGAAGTCAGTCTTCGTCTCGAATGGGGGCATGCAGGTGCGCTTTCCTCCCGAGCTGTAGCAGCAGTGTCACGCTTCCGGTCGCGTGGATCAAGTGATCTGTGGCTTTTCTCCAGGCTTTACCACGAGGCTATCCAGAGGCTGTCCCACATGCCGCCGAGGTGTGAGTCGAACCTCGGCGTGAAAGTCGAGGCAGTGCAGGGAAAACAGGTTCCTCTGGAATGGACTGAGACATCTAGGGGACTCTTGGAATGGTGGCAACGACTCTGGAGTTCCTCTCGCATTTCCTGTAGAGAGCGCCTCCACTTGAGATGCGACGGGAACGCCGGGAATTCTTTCCCGACGAAGCAGGGAAAGGATCCACATCTCGAGCTACGAGGCGGAAAGGGGCTCCTCTGGATGTGGGCGGGACCCTCGTGCTCCTATCGAGAGGAGACGGGTATGTCAGGGAACTTCTTGAGTGGCAGCAAGGGTGTGAAGGACCCTTTGGAAGTTCCAGAGGTTAGGTGTGATTAGCCTCCAGACGCTTCAGCGGAAATGGGCTTCATCTCGCCCTGGAGGGGAGAACCTCCTGGATTTTCTCGAGTTGCGGCAGGTGCTCTCGACTTACGACGGGGACCTCAGGGACCCGCTCTGGTGGCCTCAGGAAAGGCCAGTCCACATGCGAGTTGCTCGGGGGCCTCTCGGATTCCTGTTCCATCGAGGCCGGGGCCTAAGACCTTGTGTGGAGTCGGTGCCGGAACCTGAGGATTCTTCTGCAGTGCTGACATGGATCTTGGGGTACTTCTGGAGTCTCCCCAGGGGAGTCAGTCCTCGTTTGAGTGGGCGCATGCACGTACGCTTACCTCCGAGCTGTGGCAGCAGTGTCATGCTTCCTTCGCCTGGATCAAGGGATCTGTGGCTTTCCCACGAGGCTTTCCCACAGGGCTATCCCACGTGCCACCGTGGTGTGAGTCGATCGATGGCTTGAAAGTCAACGGCAGTGCAAGGAAAACAGGTTTCCCTGGAATGGACTGAGACATCTGGGCGAATCTGGGAATGGTGGCACGACCTGGACTTCCTCTCGACTTTCCTGTGGAGAGCGCCTCCTCTTGAGATGCGACGGGAACGCCGGGAATTCTTTCCCGACCACTCAGGGAAAGGATCCCTTCTCTCGAGCTAGGAGGCGGAAACGGTGCTCCTCTGTATGTGGGCGGACTCTGGTGCTTCCTCTCAAGTGGAGACGGCTATGTCGGGGAAATTCTGGATTTGCAGCAAGGGTGTAAAGGACCCTTTGGAAGTTCCAGAGGATAGGTGTGATTAGCCTCGAGACGCCTCAGTGGAAATGGTCCTCATGTTGCCAGGAGGGAAGAACCGCCTGGATTTTCTCGAGTTGCGGCAGGTGCTCTCGACTTTCGACGGGGACCTCAGGGGACCCGCTCTGGTGGCCTCAGGAAAGGCCAGTCCCTATGCGAGTTGCTCGGGGGCCTCTGGGGATTCCTCTCCCATCGATGCCAGGGCCTAGACCTTGTGTGGAGTCGGTGCCGGAACTTAAGCATTCCTCTGCAGTGCTGACATGGATCTTGGGGTACTTCTGAAGTCTCCCCAGGGGAGTCAGTCCTCGTCTCGAGTGGGGGCATGCTCGTGCGCTATCCTCCCGAGGTTTAGCAGCATTGTCACGCTTCCGGCGAGTGGATCAAGGGATCTGTGTCTTTTCCTTGAGGCTTTCCCTCGAGGCTTTCCCTCGAGGCTTTCCCACAGGGCTGTCCCACGTGCCACCGTGGTGTGAGTTGATCCTCTGCTGAAAGTCGAGACAGTGCAGGGAAAACAGGTTTCCCTTGAATGGACTTAGACATCTGGGGAACTCTGGGAATGGTGGCACGTCCCTGGAGTTCCTCTCGCCTTTCCTGTGGAGAGCGCCTCCTCTTTAGATGGGACGGGAACTCCGGGAATTCTTTCCGGACCACGCAGGGAAAGGATGCATCCTCTCGAGCTATGAGGCAGAAACGGGGCTCCTCTGGATGTGGGCGGGACTGTCGAGCTTCCTCTCCAGTGGAGACGGTTATGTCGGGGAACTTCTTGAGTTGCCAGCAAGGGTGTGAAGGACCCTTTGGAAGTTCCAGAGGTTAGGTGTGATTAACCTCGAGTCGCCTCAGCAGAAAAGGGCCTCATCTCGCCTGGAGGGGAGAACCTTCTGGATTTTCTCGAGGTGCGGCAGGTGCTGTCGACTTACGACGGGGACCTCAGGGACCCGCTCTGGTGGCCTGAGTAAAGGCCAGTCCCCATTCGAGATGTTTGGGGGCCGCTCGGAATTCCTCTACCGTCGATGCTGGGGCCTAAGACTTTGAGTGGAGTCGGTGACGCAACCTGAGGATTCCTCTCCACTGCTGACATGGATCTTGGGGTACTTCTGGTGTCTCCCCAGGGGAGTCAGTCCTCGTCTCGAGTGGCGGCATGCAGTTCGATTCCCTCCCCAGCTGTAACAGCAGTGTCACGCTTCCCGTCGAGTGGATCAAGGGATCAGTGTCTTTCCCTTGAGGCTATCACATGAGGCTTTCCCAGGAGGCTTTCCCACAGGGCTGTCCCACGTGCCACCGTGGTGTGAGTCGATCCTCGGCATGAAATCGAGGCAGTGCAGGGAAAACAGTATTCCCTGGAATGGACTGAGACATCTGGGGGACTCTGGGAATGGTGGCACGACTCTTGAGTTCCTCTCGCCTTTCCTGAGGAGACCGCCTCCTCATGAGATGCGACGGGAATGCAGGCAATTCTTTCCCAACCACGCAGGGAAAGGATCCATCCTCTCGAGCTAAGAGGCGTAAACGGTGCTCCTCTGGATGTGGGCGGGACTCTCGTGCTTCCTCTCCAGTGGAGACGGTTATGTCGGGGAACTTCTTGAGTTGCAGCAAGGGTGTGAAGGACCCTTTGGAAGTTCCAGAGGTTAGGTGTGATTAACCTCGAGACGCCTCAGTGGAAATGGGCCTCATCTCGCCTGGAGGGGAGAACCTCCTGGATTTTTTCGAGTTGGGGCAGGTGCTCTCGACTTATCGACAGGGACCTCAGGGACCCGTTCTGGTGGCCTCAGCAAAGGCCGGTCCCCATGCGAGATGCTTGGGGGCTTCTCGTTATTCCTCTACCTTCGATGTCGGGGCCTAAGACCTTGTGTGGAGTTGGTGCCGAAATCTGAGGATTCATCTGCAGTGCTGACATGGATCTTGGGGTACTTCAGGAGTCTCCCCAGGGGAGTCAGTCCTCGTCTCGAGTGGGGGCATGCAGTTCGATACCCTCCCGAGCTGTAGCAGCAGTGTCACGCTTCCCGTCGAGTAGATCAAGGGATCTGTGGCTTTCCCTCGAGGCTTTCCCACGAGGCTTTCCCACAGGACTGTCTCACGTGCCACCGTGGTGTGAGTCGATCCTCGGCTTGAAAGTCGAGGCAGTGCAAGGAAAACAGTTTTCCCTGGAATGGACTGAGACATCATGGGGAATCTGGGAATGGTGGCACGACCCTGGAGTTCCTCTCGCCTTTCCTGTGGAGGTTGCCTCCACTTCAGATGTGACGGGAACGCCGGGAATTCTTTCCCGCACACGCAGGGAAAGGATCCCTGCTCTTGAGCTTTGGAGGCGGAATCGGGGCTCCTCTGGATGTGGGCAGGACTCTCGTGCTTCCTCTCGAGAGGAGACGGGTATGTTGGGGATTCTTCTTGAGCTGCAGCAAGGGTGTGAAGGAACCCTTTGGAATTTCCCGAGGCTGGTGTGATTAGCCTCGAGACGCCTGTGCGGAAATGGGCCTCATCTCGCCTGGAGGGGAGAACCTCCTGGATTTTCTCGAGTTGCGGCAGGTGCTCTCGACTTACGACGGGGACCTCAGGGACCCGTTCTGGTGGCCTCAGGAAAGGCCAGTGCCCATGCGAGTTGCTCGGGGGCCTCTCGGGATTCCTCTCCCGTAGATGCAGGGGCCTAAGACCTTGTGTGGAGTTGGTGCCGGAACCTGAGGACTCCTCTCCAGTGCTGACATGGATCTTGGGGTACTTCTGGAGTCTCCCCAGGGGAGTCAGTCCTCGTCTCGAGTGGGGGCATGCACGTGCGCTTTCCTCCCAAGCTGTAGCAGCAGTGTCACGCTTCCCATCGCGTGGATCAAGGGATCTGTGCCTTTCCCTCCAGGCTTTCCCACGAGGCTTTCCCACGAGGCTTTCCCACAGGGCTGTCCCATGTGCCACCGTGGTGTGAATGCATCTTCGGCTTGAAAGTCGGAGGCAGTGCAGGGAAAACAGTTTTCCCTGGAATGGACTGAGACTTCTGGGGGACTATGGGAATGGTGGCACGACCCTGGAGTTCCTCTCGCCTTTCCTGTGGAGAGCGGCTCCTCTTGAGATGCGACGGCAACGCCGGAAATTCTTTCCCCACCATGCAGGGAAAGGATCCCTCCTCTCGAGCTAGGAGGCGGAAACGGGGCTCCTCTGGATGTGGGCGGGACAATCGTGCTTCCTCTCGAGTGGAGATGGGTATGTCAGGGAACTTCTGGAGTTGCAGCAGGGGTGTGAAGGGCCCTTTGGAAGTTCCAGAGTTAGGTGTGATTAGCCTCGAGACGCCACATCGGAAATGAGCCTCATCTAGAATGGAGGGGAGAACCTCCTGGTTTTTCTCGAGTGGCGGCAGGTGCTCTCGACTTACGATGGGGACCTCAGGGACCCGCTCTGGTGGCCTCAGGAAAGGCCAGTCCCCATGCGAGTTGCTCGGGGGCCTCTCGGGTTTCCTCTCCCGTCAATGCCGGGGCCTAAGACCTTGTGTGGAGTCGGTGTCGGAACCTGAGGAATTCCTCTCCAGTGCTGACATGGATCTTGGGGGCTTCTGGTGTCTCCCCAGGGGAGTCAGTCCTCGTCTCGAGTGGGGGTAGGCACGTGCGCTTTCCTCCCGAGCTGTAGCAGCAGTGTCACGCTTCCCTTCTCGTGGATCAAGCGATCTATGGCTTTCCCTCGAGGCTTTCCCATGAGGCTTTCCCACAGGGCTGTCCCACGTGCCACCGTGGTGTAGTTCGATCCTCGGCTTGAAAGTCGAGGCAGTGCAGGGAAAACAGGTTTCCCTGGAATGGACTGAGACATCTGGGGGACTCTGGGAATGGTGGCACGACCCTGGAGTTCCTCTCGCCTTTCCTGTGGAGAGCGCCTCCTCCTGAGATGCGATGGAACGCTTGGAATTCTTTGCCGATCACGCAGGGAAAGGATTCCACCTCTCGAGCTAGCAGGCGGAATCGGGGCTCCTCTGGATGTGGGCGGGACTCTCGTGCTTCCTCTCGAGTGGAGACGGGTATGTCGGGGAACTTCTTGAGTTGCAGAAAGGGTGTGAAGGACCCTTTGGAAGTTCCAGAGGTTAGGTGTGATTAGCCTCGAGATGCCTCAGCGGAAATGGTCCTCATCTCCCCTGGAGGGGAGAACCTCCTGGATTTTCACGAGTTGTGGCAGGTGGTCTCGACTTACGACAGGGACCTCAGGGACCCGTTCTGGTGGCCTCAGGAAAGGCCAGTGCCCATGCGAATTGCTCGGGGGCCTCTCGGGATTCCTCTCCCGTCGATGCCTGGGCCTAAGACCTTGTGTGGAGTCGGTGCCGGAACCTGAGAATTCCTCTGCAGTGCTGACATGGATCTTGGGGTACTACTGGAGTCTCCCCAGGGGAGTCAGTCCTCGGCTCGAGTGGGGGCATGCACGTGCGCTTTCCTCCCGAGCTGTAACAGCAGTGTCACGCTTCCCTTCGCGTGGATCAAGGGATCTGTGGCTTTCCCTCAAGGCTTTCCCATGCGGCTTTCCCACGTGGCTTTCCCACAGGGCTGTCCCAGGTGCCACCGTGTTGTGAGTCGATCCTCGGCTTGAAAGTCGAGGCAGAGCAGGGAAAACAGGTGTCCCTGGAATGGACTGAGACATCTGGGGGAATCTGGGAATGGTGGCACGACCCTGGAGTTCCTCTCGCCTCTCCTGTGGAGAGCGCCTCCACTTGGGATGCAAGGCGAACGCAGGGAATTCATTCCCGACCACGCAGGGAAAGGATCCCTCCTCTCGAGCTAGGAGGCGGAATCGGCGCTCCTTTGGATGTGGGCGGGACTCTCGTTCTTCCTCTCGAGTGGAGACGGCTAAGTCGGGGAACTTCTTGAGTTGCAGCAAGGGTGTGAAGGACCCTTTCGAAGTTCCAGAGGTTAGATGTGATTAGCCTCGAGCCCCCTCAGCGGAAATGGGCCTCATCTCGCCTAGAGGGGAGAACCTCCTGGATTTTCTCGAGTTGCGGCAGGTGGTCTCGACTTACGACGGGGACCTCAGGGACCCGCTCTGGTGGCCTCAGGAAAGGCCAGTCCCCATGCGAGTTGCTCGGGGGCCTCTCGGGATTCCTCTCCCCTCGATGCCGGGACCTAAGACCTTGTGTGGAGTTGGTGCCGGAACCTGAGGATTCCTCTCCAGTGCTGACATGGATCTTGGGGTACTTCTGCAGTCTCCCCAAGGGAGTCAGTCCTCCTCTCGAGTGGGGGCATGCACGTGCGCTTTCCTCCCGAGCTGTAGCAGCAGTGTCACGCTTCCCTTCGCGTGGATCAAGGGATCTGTGGCTTTCCCTCGAGGCTTTCCCATGAGAATTTCCCACGTGCCTTTCCCACAGGTCTGTCCCACGTGCCACCGTGGTGTGAGTCGATCCTCGGGGTGAAAGTCGAGGCAGAGCAGGGAAAACAGGTGTCCCTGGAATGGACTGAGACATCTGGGGGACTCTGGGAATGGTGGCACGACCCTGGAGTATCTCTCGCCTTTCCTGTGGAGATCGCCTCCTCTTGAGATGCGACGGGAAGCCCGGGAATTCTTTCCCGAACACGCAGGGAAAGGATCCCTCCTCTCGAGCTAGGATGCGTAATCGGGGCTCCTCTGGATGTGGGCGGGACTCTCGTGCTTCCTCTCGAGTGTAGACGGGTATGTCGCGGAACTTCTTGAGTTGCAGCAAGGGTGTGAAGGACCCTTTGGAAGTTCCAGATGTTAGATGTGATTAGCCTCGAGCCCCCTCAGCGGAAATGGGCCTCATCTCGCCTGGAGGGGCCAACCTCCTGGATTTTCTCGAGTTGCGGCAGGTGCTCTCGACTTACGACGGGGACCTCAGGGACCCGCTCTGGTGGCCTCAGGAAAGGCCAGTCCCCATGCGAGTTTCTCGGGGGCCTCTCGGGATTCCTCTCCCGTCGATGCTGCGGCCTAAGACCTTGTGTGGAGTCGGTGCCGGAACCTGAGTATTCCTCCCTAGTGCTGGCATGGATCATGGGGTACTTCTGGAGTCTCCCGAGGGGAGTCAGTCTTCGTCTCGAGTGGGGGCATGCACGTGCAATTTCCTCCCGAGCTGTAGCAGCAGTGTCACTCTTCCCTTCGCGTGGATCAAGGGATCTGTGGCTTTCGCTTGAGGCTTTCACACGAGGCTTTCCCAAGAGGGTTTCCCACGAGGCTTTCACACGAGGCTTTCCAACAGGGCTGTCCCACGTGCCACCGTGGTGTAGTTCGATCGTCGGCTTGAAAGTCGAGGCAGTGCAGGGAAAACAGGTTTCCCTGGAATGGACTGAGACATCTGGGGGACTCTGGGAATGGTGGCACGACCCTGGAGTTCCTCTCGCCTTTCCTGTGGAGAGCGCCTCCTCTTGAGATGCGATGGAACGCTTGGAATTCTTTGCCGATCACGCAGGGAAAGGATTCCACCTCTCGAGCTAGCAGGCGGAAACGGGGCTCCTCTGGATGTGGGCGGGACTCTCGTGCTTCCTCTCGAGTGGAGACGGGTATGTCGGGGAACTTCTTGAGTTGCAGAAAGGGTGTGAAGTACCCTTTGGCAGTTCCAGAGGTTAGGTGTGATTAGCCTCGAGACGCCTCAGCGGAAATGGTCCTCATCTCCCCTGGAGGGGAGAACCTCCTGGATTTTCACGAGTTGTGGCAGGTGGTCTCGACTTACGACGGGGACCTCAGGGACGCGCTCTGGTGGCCTCAGGAAAGGCCAGTTCCCATGCGTGTTGCTCGGGGCCTCTCGGGATTCCTCTCCCGTCGATGCCGGGGCCTAAGACCTTGTGTGGAGTCGGTGCCGGAACCTGAGAATTCCTCTGCAGTGCTGACATGGGTCTTGGGGACTTCTGGATTCTCCCCAGGGGAGTCAGTCCTCGTCTCGAGTGGGGGCATGCACGTGGCCTTTCCTCCCGAGCTGTAGCCGCAGTGTCACGCTTCCCTTTGTGTGGATCAAGGGATCTGTGGCTTTCCCTCGAGGCTTTCCCACGAGGCTTTACCTCGGAGGCTTTCCAACAGGGCTGTCTCTCGTGTCACCGTGGTGTAGGTCGATCGTCGGCTTGAAAGTCGAGGCAGTGCAGGGAAAACAGGTTTCCCTGGAATGGACTGAGAAATCTGCGGGAATCTGGGAATGGTGGCACGACCCTGGAGTCCATCTCGCCTTTCCTGTGGAGAGCGCCTCCTCTTGAGATGCGACGGGAACGCCGGGAAATCTTTCCCGACCACGCAGGGAAAGGACCCCTCATTTCGAGCTAGAAGCGGAAACGGGCTCCTCTGGATGTGGGCGGGACTCTCATGCTTCCTCTCGAGTGGAGACGGGTATGTCAGGGAACTTCTTGAGTTGCAGCAAGGTGTTGAAGGACCCTTTGGAAGTTCCAGAGGTTAGGTGTGATTAGCCTCGAGACGCCTCTGCGGAAATGGGCCTCATCTCGCCTGGAGGGAGAACCTCCTGGATTTTTTCGAGTTGCGGCAGGTGCTCTCGACTTACAATGGGGACCTCAGGGACCCGCTCTGGTTTCCTCAGGAAAGGCCAGTCCCCATGGCGAGTTGTTTGGGGGCCATCTCGGAATTCCTCTCCCGTCGATGCTGGCGCCTTATACCTTGTGTGGAGTCGGTGCCGGAACCTGAGAATAACTCTCCAGTGCTTACATGGTTCTTGGGGTACTTCTGGAGTCTCCCAGGTGAGTCAGTCCTCATCTCTATTGGGGGCATGTATGTGCACTTTCCTCCAGAGCTGTAGCAGCAGTGTCACGCTTCCCTTCGCGAGGATCCAGGGATCTGTGGCTTTATCTGGAGGCTTTCCCACGATGCTTTTTCATGAGGAATTCCCACAGGGCTGTCCCACGTGCCACCGTGGTGTGAGTCGTTCCTCGGATTGAAAGTCGAGGCAGTGCAGGGAAAACCGGTTTCCCTGGAATGGACTGAGAAATCATGGGGGACTCTGGGAATGGTGGCACCACCCTGGAGTTCCTCTCGCCTTTCCTGTGGTGAGCGGCTACTCTTGAGATGCGACGGGAACGCCGGGAAATTCTTTCCCGACCACGCAGGGAAAGGATCCCTCCTCTCGAGCTAGGAGGCGGAAAGGGGGCTCCTCTGGATGTGGGCGGGACAATCGTGCTTTCTCTCGAGTGGAGACGGGTATGTCGCGGAACTTCTTGAGTTGCAGCAAGGGTGTGAAGGACCCTTTGGAAGTTCCAGAAGTTAGGTGTGATTAGCCTCGAGACGCCTCACCGGAAATGGGCCTCATCTCGCCTGGAGGGGAGAACCTCCTGGTTTTTCTCGAGTGGCGGCAGGTGCTCTGGACTTACGACGGGGACCTCAGGGACCCGCTCTGGTGGCTCAGAAAAGGCCAGTCCCCATGCGAGTTGCTCGGGGGCCGCTCGGGATTCCTCTCCTGTCGATGCCGTGGACTAAGACCTTGTGTGGATTTGGTGCCGGAACCTGAGGATTCCTCTCCCGTATGACATGGGTCTTGGGGGACTTCTGGAGTCTCCCCAGGGGAGTCAGTCCTCGTCTCGAGTGGGGGCATGCACGTGGGCTTTCCTCCCGAGCTGTAGCCGCAGTGTCACGCTTCCCTTTGCGAGGATCAAGGGATCTGTGTCTTTCCCTCGAGGCTTTCCCATGAGGCTTTACCTCGAGGCTTTCCAACAGGGCTGTCCCTCGTGCCACCGTGGTGTAGGTCGATCGTCGGCTTGAAAGTCAAGGCAGTGCAGGGAAAACAGGTTTCCCTGGAATAGACTGAGACATCTGGGGGCTCAGGGAATGGTGGCACGACCCTGGAGTTCCTCTCGCCTTTCCTGTGGAGAGCGCCTCTTCTTGAGATGCGAAGGGAACTCCGGAATTCTTTCCCGACCACGCAGGGAAAGGATCCCTCCTCTCGAGCTAGGAGGCGGAAACGGGGCTCCTTAAGGATGAGTGGGCGGCACTCTCGTGCTTCCTCTCGAGTGGAGACGGGTATGTCGGGGAACTTCTTGAGTTGCCAGCAAAGGTGTGAAGGACCCTTTGAAGTTCCAGAGTTTAGGTGTGATAAGCCTCGAGACTCCTCAGCGGAAATGGGCCTCATCTCGCCTGGAGGGGGAGAACCTCCTGGGATTTTCTCGAGTTGCGGCAGGTGCTCTCGGCTTCCGACGGGGACCTCAGGGACACGCTCTAGTGCCCTCAGGAAAGGCCCGTCCCCATGCGAGTTTGCTCCTGGGCCTCTAGCGATTCCTCTCCCGTCTATGCCGGGCCTGAGACATTGGTGTGGAGTCGGTGCCGGAACCTGAGGATTCCTCTCCAGTTCTGACATGGATCTTGGGGTACTTCTGGAGTCTCCCAGGGGAGTCAGTCCTCGCGAGTGTGGGTGCACGTGCGCTTTCCTCCCGAGCTTTAGCAGCAGTGTCACGCTTCCCTTTGCGTGGATCCAGGGATCTGTGGCTTTCTCAGAGGCTTTCCCACGAGGCTTTCCCACTAGGCTTTCACAGGGCTGTCCCTCGTGCCACCGAGTTCTGAGTCGATCCTCGGCTTGAAAGTCGAGGCATTGCGGGAAAACAGGTTTCCCTGGAATGACTGAGACATCTGGGGCTCTGGGAATGGTGGCACGACCCTGAGTTCCTCTCGCCTTTCCTGTGGAGAGCGCCTCTTCTTGAGATGGGACGGGAACGCCGGAAATTCTTTCCCGACCACGAAGGAAAGGATCCCTCCTCTCGAGCTAGAGGCTGAAACGGGGCTCTTCTGGTTGTGGGCGGGACTCTCGTGCTTCCTTTCGAGTGGAAACGGGTATGTCGGGAACTTCTTGAGTTGCAGCAATGGTGTGAAGGGCCCTTTGGAAGTTCCAGAGGTTAGGTGTGATTAGCCTCGAGATGCCTCAGCGGAAATGGGTCTCATCTCGCCTGGAGGGGAGAACCTCTTGGATTTTCTCGAGTTGCGCCAGGTGCTCTCGACTTACGACGGGGACCTCAGGGACCCGCTTTGGTGGCCTCAGGAAAGGCCAGTCCCCATGCAAGTTGCTCGGGAGCCTCTCGTGATGTCTCTCCTCTCCAAAGCTGTCTTGGATCTTGACTGGCTTTCCTGAGGCCACCAGAGCGGGTCCCTGCGTCCCCATTGTAAGTCGAGAGCACCTGCCGCAACTGGAGAAAATCAAGGATGTTCTCCCCTCCAGGCAAAATGAAGCCTATTTCCGCTGACACATCTCAAGGCTAAGCACACTTAAACTTTGGAACTTCCAAAGGGTCCTTCAACCCTTGCTGCAAATCAAGAAGTTCCCCGACATACCCGTCTCCACTTAAGAGGAAGCACGATAGTTCCGCCCACATCCAGAGGAGCCCCGTTTCCGCCTCATAGCTCGAGAGGAGGGATCCTTTCCTTCGAGGTCGGGAAAGAATTCCCGGCGTTCTCGTCGCATCTCAAGAGGAGGCGCTCTCCACAGGAAAGGCGAGAGAACTCCAGGGACATGCCACCATTCTCCGAGTCCCCCAGATGTCTCAGTCCATTCCAGGGAAACCTGTTTCCCCGCACTGACTCGACTTTCAAGCCGAGGATCGACTCACACCACTGTGGCACGTGGGACAGCCCTGTGGGAAAGCCTCGTGGGAAAGCCTCGTGGGAAAGTCTCGAGGGAAAGCCACAGATACCTTGATCCACGTGATGGGAAGCGCAACACTGCTGCTACCGCTCGGAGGAAAGCGCACGTGCATGACCCAGTCGAGCCGAGGACTGACGCAAGCTTGGGAGACTCCAGAAGTACGCCAAGATCCATGTCAGCACTGGAGAGGAATCCTCAGGTTCCGGTCCCGACTCCACACAAGGTCTTAGGCCCGGGCATCGACGGGAGAGGAATCCTGAGAGGCCCCTAGCACTCGCATGGGGACTGGCCTTTCCTGAGGTCACCAGAGCGGGTCCCTGATGTCTCCGTCGTAACTCGAGGGCACCTGACGCAACTCGAGAAAATCCAGGAGGTTCTCCCCTGCAGGCGAGATGAGGCCCGTTTCACTGAGGTGTCTCGAGGCTAATCACACGTGAACTCTGGAACTTCAAAAGGGTCTTTCACAGTCATGCTGTAACTCAAGAAGTTCCCCGACATACCCGTCTCCACCAAGAGGAAACACGAGGTCCGGCCACATCCAGAGGAGCTCCGTTTCCGGCTCGTAGCTCGAGATGAGGGATCCTTTCCCTACATGGTCGGGAAAGAATTTCCGGAATTCCCATCGCATCTCAAGAGGAGGCGCTCTCCAAAGGAAAGGGGAGAGGAACTGCAGGGTCGTGCCACCATTCAAGACTCCCCAGATGTCTCAGTCCATTCCAGGGAACCTGTTTTCCCTGCACTGCCTCGGCTTTCACGCCGAGGATCGACTCCACCACCGAGACACGTGGGACAGCCCTGTGGGAGAGCCTCGTGGGAAAGACTCGAGGGAAAGTCACAATCCCTTGGTCCACGCAAGCAGAAGCATGACACTGCTGCTACAGCATGGGAGGAAAGGGCACACTCATGCCCCCACTCGAGACGAGGCCTGAATCCCCTGGGGAGACTCCAGAGGTACCCAAGATCCATGTCAGCACTGGAAAGGAATCCTCAGGTTCCGGCACCGACTGCACACAAGGTCTTAGGCCCCGACATCGAAGGGAGAGGAATCCGAGAGGCCCCCGAGCAACTCGCATGGGGACTGCCTTTCCTCAGGCGAACAAAGCGGGTCCTTGAGGTCCAGGTCGTAAGTCGAGAGCACCTGCCGCAACTCGA